>NC_081314.1:18173816-18473816 GCF_026419965.1 Kogia breviceps
TGCGCCTAGAGCCTGTGCTCCGTGACAGGAGAGGCCACCACAATGAGGAGCCCTAATGCTACAGCGAGCAGTGGCCCCCACTCGCTGCAATTGGAGAAGGCCCGTGCACAGCAACGAGGACCCAACACAGCCAAAAATAAATACATAAATAAATAAATAAAATGGGGTCAATTTTGGTCAGATGTATTTTCCTAGGAAATTTTCCATTTCAGCTAGGTTTTCAAATTTATTTCCAAATAAATTTGAGGCCTGCAAAATAGTCTTTTATGATTTTTGAAAAATTTCTTCTGTTCCTCCTTGTCATTTCTTATTTTGTCTATTAGTTCTTTCTCCTTTTTCTTGATGAAATTAGTTAATTGGTGGTCTATTTTGTTAATGTTTTCCCCATACCAAGATTTCAACTTACTGAAAGTGCTACTGTTTTTTAAATTCTCTATCTCTTTGGTTTCTGATAATTATTGGGGGTAGGTGATGGGTACATGGGGGTTCAGTAGATCACTCTGCCTGCATTTGTATGTGCTCAAAATTCTCCATAATAAAAATAAGAGAAATTACATATACACATGGTATAAAATCAAGGAGTATATAAGAACTTATAATGGAAGAACCATTCTACCAACCTACCCAATCCATGAACCTTTAGCCCCACTTCTTTTGAATCATTTATATTTTTATTTTTTTAGCTGCTTAACTCTATAGACATAAAATTTAATTATTATTTAAGTATAATTAAATACTATGTTACAATTGCTTTTTTAAAATAGGCATCACTTTTTAAAATTAATTTATTTTAGGCTGTGTTGGGTCTTCATTGCTGCACTCAGGCTTTCTCTAGTTGCAGAGAGTGGGGGTTACTCTTCATTGAAGCATGTGGGCTTCTCATTGCGGTAGCTTCTCTTGTTGCGGAGCACAGGCTCTAGGCATGTGGGCTTCAGTGGTTGTGGCATGTGGGCTCCGTAGTTGTGGCTCACGGGCTCTAGAGCACAGGCTCAGTAGTTGTGGCACATGGGCTTAGATGCTCCGCAGCATGTGGGATCTTCCCGGACCAGGGCTCAAGCCCATGTCCCCTGCGTTGGCAGGTGGGTTCTCAACCACTGCACCACCAGTGAAGTCCCTACAATTACTTCTCTTTATAGCTCTATCAACTTTAGACAATATCTATTATTCTTTGCTAGGGAAGATGAGGATTTAGTTCATTTAAACTGTCCCACTTTACTCACCTTACCCAATATTTGAGGTTATGATTTTTAGTTCTTGTATTGGTTATCTTTGTAAACTGCAAATAATCTATTTATACATTTAATTTTCACCCCATTCATCTTAGTGCCTTAATTTCCTTTTACATAGGATGATGATTATAGCACCCCTACCCTTATTTTCTCTTCTCCCTTTTTCTCCTTCACATTTTGTTGGCAATATTTTGACTTTTACATTGATCAGGTTGTTTAAATACTGTTCTGCAACCATAACAAAATTTTCTACAGTTAACCCATAGGGTGACTTTAGGTGCTATACATTAAAATATTTTACGACATTTTGACTATATAAATACTGTTGAATGCTACGTTAAGCAGCATATAAGGAATGCATTTCATTTCTTATTGGTCCAACATCATGTCCCTTGGGGTCATTCAAAGGAGAATGTTCCAGGCATTGAGGTTAGATGAACTTCCTTTTCTTACCCTCCATCAGTTGTTTATAATCATGTCACATCTCAGTTTGCTTCGTGTTTATACATGACTGTCTTACACAGTTTTTTCATTTTTCAAGTAGTTTCTAATTGCTTTTCTTTAGCTTGTTGATACACAATGCTGCATCTTCATCATACTCTCCAGTTTCCCTGTTCTCACATGTAATAACTATCCCCTTCTACCTCCCTTTCCAGAGAAATCCTCCACCTTCTCTACTCTGGACTGGCTGTTCTTCAGTTGCCAACCTTGGACTTTATTTCACTGCTTCTCTGGATCGAATCCACTGTTTCCTGGATCTCACGCATTTCTCCTTTTTGGTTTACTTAATTTGCTGTAGAATATATTCCCGTAACTCTCTTAAGAAAACAGGAGATAAACCTTCTGAATTTTTAAATGACTTTATTCTAACCTCATATCTGATTGATAGCTTGGCAGGATGTAGAAATCTGAATTCAAATCCATTTCCCCAGAGTTGCCAATGAGAATCTAATACCACCCCGATTCTTATTCTTATTAAGGTGACCTGGTTTTTCTCTCGGGGGGATTCCAGTGGTTTTCTAAAATTTCAAGAGGACTTGTTTATGTATGTCTTTTTTTTATTCATTGTGTTTGACACTCAGAGGCTCCTTTCAATCAGAAGATTTATATTCTGTATATTCTGGTTCTGAGGGCAGTGACTGGAGGGAACATGAGAGGCTGGGATGGGAGGGTCACATTCTGGTTTTGATCAGATGATGGTTACACAGGCATGTTGTATTTCCCCAAGAAAGGAAACAGGAATCCCACTGGGTTCCTGATCTCTGGACCCATCCTATCACTCCAGTCTTTCCAATTCTCTCCATCCTGTATTACTTCCTTGATGACTCTATATTATTTCTTTGATGATTTCCTTCTCTCCTTTTTTTCCCTTCTTTCTTCCTCAAGATTCCAGTTAGTTAGATGTTGAAATTCTTGAATTGGTCCTTTATGTCTTCTCTTCTGTCTCTTTCTCTCTCTCCCCCATCTGTGAGTTTGTGTGTGCCAGAGATATCCTTAACTTTAGTCTCCAGGCCTTATGTTGAAATTTAAAATTTTGGCACTTACATTTTAAAATTCAAACAGCTCTTTCTTGTGTCAGCATCTATTCTTGTTTTATATAATCTCCCTGAATATAGTAATTATTTTTTAAATGCCTTTTTAGAACAGTTTTAGCCTTACAGAAAAACTGAGAAGACAGTATAAAGTTCCCATATATCTGCACCCAGGTCCCTAATTATTAACATCTTACATTAGCATTTGCTATAATTAATAAGCCAATATTGATACATTATTATTACTATTATTCAAGGCCATACTTAATTCACATTTCCTTAGTTGTTACCTAATGTATTTTTTTCTGTTCCAGGATCTCATATTACATTTAGCTGTTGTGCCTCTTTACAATCCTTCTGGCTAAGACAGTTTTTCAGACTTCCCTGCTTTCTGACGATCTTGACAGTTTTGATGAGTACTGGCCTGACACTATCTAGGATGTTCCTCTACTGGAATTCGTCTTAACATGCTCTATTGTTTGTTTTGTTAATTTGTCAGGCTGCACTTTACATTTGGGAACCAGGTAAGGAGTCAACTGGTCAACTGCTCTGTATACCAGCCTTCAATGATTCCCTCCATTTCTAATACTTCTCATCAGCTCTGCCAACTCCAAGTTTACAGCCTCTCTGGGATCCTAAGGAGCAGAGTGGAACAGAGTAGCTCACTTCTCTCCGCAGCCCATACACAGCCCCTCGTTCCGGGCTGCAGTCTCCTTAGCCTGCTTCTGCTTTCTATCTTCAAGGAATACTATGTATCTTATATACTGATTTTTTTCCTCCTCTGTTCCTCTATGCCACTCCATTAACTTTCATGGGTTTATTCCTTTTAAATATCTATATTTTAACTGGAGGAGTTTGGAAAATAATGGGAGGAGAATATATCAGTCTGTCACCTTTTACCAGAAGACTCCATATGTCCACTTCTTATATGAAAATAAAACTTCTCCTTATATTTAAAGGAAAGAAGTAAAAATGTCCACTAACTCATAATTTTGTTGTTTGTTCATAATTCTCTTGGTACATCTTAATTTATATTCCTGTCAAAGCTTTTATTAAAGCTTCTGATAAAACTCAGTCAAGGTAGGTCCCCATAGGAAAAAGAATTCACCCATATGAACCTTTCATGAAGCAATTATGTGTAGAGTCGTGGGGAGGTTAAGGGAACAAACAAGGGATTGGGAGGCACCAGGGATGAGCAACAGAAAGATACTGTTACAATCCCTAGGGCCAAAGGGACAAGGGGAGGAACAGAGCTACAGGAGCCCAGTAGGCACTACAACTGTGGAGAAGCGGCCATCCAGCAGAAGCTCTATTATAGAGAAATATAGTTACTGTGCTGAAGCAAAGAGTTGGGAAGAAATGCCAATTTCTTTCTTTTCTGCCCTCCCACCTCCTGGCGGTGCTATCCATCTGCCAGACCCAACCAGAAGCTATTAGGGGAAGGGGGCCAAAAAGATGAAGTTTGTAGGAGACAGAGCACGGCTGAGAATGGATTGAGCTGGTGAGGGTGAGGGGTGGCTGGAGAACTTTCACAAAACATAAATAGGAACACATAATATTGGATATTATGTATGACGATCTTGATTAAATGTAAGAAACTATTAACAATCCTCATTCCCATGAACACTTTTTAAAGGGCAACAAAAACATGTAGCAGATGAGTCTAAGGATAATCAAGGCTATCATGCAAATTAAGACAAGCTCAAAAACCCTGCACACAAAATAAATTACAACCAAAATTCATTTTCTGAACATGTAAAACTGTTCCAACAACTAGAAATCTATGTCATACAGTGTTAGAAGTCAGGATAGTGGTTCCCCTAGGGCAGCAGTGACTGGGAGGGAGCATGAAGAGCTTTGGGGGTACTGGTAATTTTTGGTTATTCATCTGGGTGCTAGTTACACAGATGTGCTCACATTGTGAAAATTAATTGATGCACTGTGATTAGTGTGTCTTTTTGTGTATGTATGTTGCAATTCAACAAAAATCTATTAAAAAAATGATGATAGCCACGAATACAACTTAAAAAAAACTGCACTACATTAATACATCTTTCTGCCCTTCTTTAGGTATCCTAACTAACAGTAAACAAAGATTTACTAGAACACCTAAAAAAACAATGTGCATTCAACAGAAATGAAAGGAAGGTCTCAGCTTCAAGTAATTTGTGAACTACTTAGAAAAATGTAATATTTAAATATGAAATTAAGAATATTAACAAGCAATGTATCAGGCTACGAAGAATGCTATAATAAAAACAGATCCAGTATTGGCATGCAATTGATTCTCATCAGAAGGCCTGGATGTAAATATTCCCCAAGTGGGCTCTTTCTGTTGGAGATCTCTTTCTCTTTAACCCTAACAAAGGTCTACTCGACTAGGACAATTGCCTGGTTTCAGAAGGTGCTTCTATGATTGCTGTGGGTGGGCAAGAGGAGAGGCTGAATAAGGCCTCTCTCTTCTGCTTCAGTGGGAGTAGCCCTGTTTTATCTGTTTCATACTATTGTCTGTTTATACTATTATCTGGTGTTAATATTCTCTAAACAAAAGGATTTTGCTTCTAAAACAAGCTTGGAAACAACTCGTCTAGAAATCTGACCTCTAAATTTGTATATCTCAGTTGACATATCTCACAGTTGAAAAAATTTTAAAAGCCTCTGAAACTCAAATAAAACCCATTTTTAAAAGGAAATGAAAATTACCTGAAGTAAAGGAATAAAGTCATCCTGTTCTAGATAGCTGCAGCTGGGCTTTGCAAGAAGACAGATAAACTTAGAGGCATCATCATGATGGTTACTCAGCAACCTAGAAAAGAAACAATTGCTTAGGAAGACTGGCTACTATGAACAATGACTACAACATCAATAGTTGGTAATTTCAGTCTGATCTGAAGGCCATTTAGATCAAGAATCAAGCGCTCTCTTTTCAGTGATTAAAAAAAGGAAAATTTTCCATGCTCTTGATTTTGTCAAAGGGCCATCTTAATAAAAGCTCAACAACAAGACGGTACATTATTTTTGTAGAATGCTTATACCACGAAAGACATGAACTTCTGCTTGTCCAGGGTGGCAGACGTATTCAGGACTAACCTGATAGGGGGCTTTTGAAATTAGACTTTGAAGGACCAGGCTTAAGAAGAAAATGAAGGTCCTATTAAATCTTCAAGTTCTAAGAATTCCTCACATCCAACTAATTGCTGGACATTTCCATCTGGATGCTATACTCTGACAGCAAAGTCAAAATAGCGAAAACCAAATTTAAAATCTTCCTCTCAAAGTCATGGATGTCTATTTTTGTTAATGGTGGTACCACTCCAAGTTATCTGGGCTTGAAATTTGAAGTCATTTTAAACTTATTTCTCTTCCTTATTCTCCACATCCAATTAATTTCCAACCTTTCTTGCTTTTCTTCCTTAATCATTTATTGAATGCTAATTGTGTGCCAGATACTGTGTCTGGCCTTGTGAATACTCGAAATACAAAGAAAATAAGACATAGTTTTGTGCCCCGTAAGGAGCTTACAGTCTAGTGAAAGAGCTACACCAATAAGATTATATGCCTGTATAATCTTATTACAGAAGTAATAAACTCAGGGTGTCATGGAAAGACACAGGAGGACCAGTGAAATTCCCTGAAGAGTTGTGAAGTAGGAAAGCAGACTGTTGCAGATCAAGAGGGTTGCATGTACAAAGACCTGGTGTGAGACTGCACAGATTATTTGAGCAGCTTCAAGCACTGGGGTGGTAAGGGAAGGGAACATGAGCATGTAGGATTGGACCCTGGAGGCCCTTTTATGTTAGGTCAAGAAGCCTGGACTTTCGCCTACTCGCAGAAGAATTTTAACTTGGACTGTGACATGATCAGATGTGTTTTTCGTAAATATCAAGCAGAAATCTTTCCAAGGGCCTGAGCATGGATACTGGCAGTGGGAGACGAAGAGAAAGGGGCAAATATGGTTCAAGTGAAAGGAAATGGTGGTTGATAGGTGTGGAGGGGTACAAGGTGGGAAGTCCATGATGACTCCCAGGTTTCTATCTTAGACCACTAGGTGCTTGGAATTTGGGATAGGAATACTAGAGTCCTGAGGAATATTTCCTCAAAACATTTTAGACAACCATTCCTTCCTTCCTATTTCTGTTTTACCATCAAGTCCAGGGCCTTATTACTTCATGCTGAGACTTTTAGAAGGGAAGAGGGTCATAACAGGCTTCAGTGTCCATCCAACCTCATATCATGGACAATTCATCATTCTAAAACATTCTTTGATTATATAATTCCCTTTTCCAAAAATGTTCAACAGTTTTCTACCAGTTATATGAGTAAGTCTAGATGTCTAAGTTGGGCATTTAAGGCCCCCTTTAATTAGGCTAGAGTCTGCCTATCTCACCACTTTGCTAAATGAAACGTCCACTCCAGGCAGCTGGCCTGACCCACTCTTCTCTGAGCGTGCTGTGTGCATTCTTGCCTCGGTGCCATTTCTCATGCTGTTTTACTCTCCTAGAATACCACCTCTCCCAACTCTGCTATCTGTAATGCTGGCTATTCTTTAAGGTCCAGCTAATAAACTACCTCTTTCAAAAAGCCTTCTCTGACAACTAAATTCCTTACTGATCTTTGTACTATTTAATTTGTATGTATTACATACACCATTGTACCATGAACTTTCTTTTATTTCTCTAGCACCTAAAGGGCAGGCAAAGTTATAGCTCTTTTTTTCCCTTAACACATAGTGACTTTCACATTGAAGATTCTCAAAATGTTTGTGATCTAACAGATATACCCTTAACTGACTTCATTTGTGATTATTAAAGCCATAGAATGATCTTTATATTTATTTTCCTTATCATTCTTCAGCATGCTCAGGACCCCCACAGTTAAATAAATATACATTTCAGAAAAAGATTAGTGAAATAGATGTTGACGGGAATCACCTCTTAGGATAAGGAAATGGGTGGGATGATCACAACAGAAAGGCAGTGAGGTATATTAGCACCATTAAGTAAAAACTGCACAGACATTGACAGATGAGAGACTCTCTAAGAGGGAAACGTCAAATCAGGTATGGCCTTTTGCTATCAGAAGCATGAATCAAGAGAGAAAAGGTGAATTCTGATTCTCAGCCAATGCTAGTGGCTGGTGAACTCTATAAGGCAGGAGAGAAAGAGATTTTAAAAAGTCGTGAAAGCTGGAGAAAGAAGGTTAACATAGCTATTCTAAACTATCTTCCAGAGCTCTTAGGATGAAATATTGTTTTGTTAGTGGAAAACTGACACTTTGACATGAAAAGGTAAGAGGAAGTAAAGCATAAAATAGCTGGGACAATATTACTGACTCTGTGTAAGAGGAGCTCTGTCACAAAGCTGGTAAACTGGGAACTCAAAAAGAAAAGCTGTGGAGCAATGCCTTTCCCCTAAAAATGTCTTGACTGCAAGAGAAACAGATGTCAAAGTACAGATATGAAATGGGCAGCAGAGCAGGGAAGGGAAGGGGAGCAGAGGCAGGGGAACAAGAGCCTGTCAAGGTGTTCATGCTCAAACTACTCATAGGAGGGCTCAGAAGCCTCCACCCCATAAACACTGGGATAGGAGGCAAACTATTTCCCATTTTGCTGTTAACTTTTGTATTTGACTTTCCCCCCAAGATTATATAGAACCTATTATTGGAGCAAGTCAGCATGTGTATGTATATGTCAATATGTTTTAATTCTGTGTCATTATCTGCCAGTTATTTTAAAAAAAATTTTATAAAATTTATTTTTTGGCTGCACGCGGGATTTCTCTAGTTGCGGTGAGCGGGGGCTCTACTCTTCGTTGTGGTGCACAGGCTTCTCCTTGTGGTGGCTTTTCTTGTTGTGGAGTATGGGCTCTAGGCATGTGGGCCTCAGTAGTTGTGTCACGCAGTCCCTAGAGTGTACGGGCTTCAGTAGTTGCAGTGTGCAGGCTGTAGGGCACACGGACTTTCAGTAGTTGTGGTGTGTTGGCTCGGTAGTTGTGGCTCGCAGGCTCTAGAGCACAGGCTCAGTAGTTGTGGCGCATGGGCTTAGCTGCTCCGCGGCATGTGGGATTTTCTTGGGCCAGGGATCGAACCCATGTCCCCTGCACTGGCAGGCGGATTCTTAACCACTGTGCCACCAGGGAAGTCCTGCCAGTTATTTTTTTGTACTTCAAAGTTTTATATACTATACTTGAACCCAAGTCACTTTATGCAAAGGGTACAATTTGTAAAAAATTATAAAAATAAACATATGTCTTCTTTAAGGTCAGTGTGGTAATTCAAACCATTCTGCTTAGTTGCTTTGTCTCCCAAAACAGCCATACTTGCGCCTCCTTTAAAGCACCCTGGTTTTTAAAAGGCATTTTAAGTGCTGAGAAAGGAGCTCCCGCTAGAGGGCGCTCCAGTCGTTATAGTATCTGGCCAGAAAATAAGCTTTGATACAGAGACATCAGTTAGTTATTTGTTCACAGAATATTTTTTTTTAAATGTTTTTAATGAAAAAAGACAGGGACAGTTGCTCATGCTGTATAACTTCATAAGCAGTTTCCTGTAGTAACTGAAAATGAAGACTTGTGCTTCAAGTCTTTTTGCCTTTTGCCTTTGCAGAAATAATCTCTTTTCCTTAGAGATAAAATGAAAATGATTCATCTTCATAAAGGAATATAGCTGTTGCGGGTGCTGCTGCTCTGTCCACCAACAGAAATGTCCACCCTATCCCGGTGACATGAAGTCTAAGACAAAAAAACTGGCTGTTACTTTCCTTAATATTATGCAGTTAACTGCCGATAAACAAGTTGATTACTAGTTTTTCTTTGATAGTCAGCCTCAGGCTCACAAACACAGCGTCCTAGCATATTCAAAATAACTTAGAATGTACGTAGTTATAGTTCTTCTCTCTGGCTCTAATTTTTTATAGAATGAACTACTCCCCCCCCCCCTTTTTAATCTCCCAGCTTCTTCAACACTTTCTCTGAAATAATAACTCACTTCTTGCTGCTTTCCCAGATTGTTAGATGGCTTTTGCCAACAATGCTGAGCTCAATGGCTGAAGATACCCAGGACAAGAGCTGTGTAACATCCCTATTCTTTCTATCCCTTGTTCACACTCCACCTGAGGAATGTTTCAGGGCCTGGCACCTACCAGGGGGAGAGAAGCTAGCTGAATGAAAGCTAGAACATCTACACATTTCAAGATCTTCAATTCTGCTACTGTTATACACTGATTTCCAATAACAACAATAATAATTAATAATAGACAAGAAGACCACCCAGCTGAAGTCCTGGCTTTACTGATAGGGAGAGGGGAGGGAATCCAAGCTGACCCCCGCTATTGTTCAGGCCCTTGGCTCTATTTTCTTCCCTCAGGTTCTAGGGTGCCAGAGACAGCCAGAATGGCAAATGCCAATTCTTTTACTGGTTTACTCCTAATTAGTGCTTTTTTGCTAATTCTAGACTCCAAGGAATTCTTCTTTTACGACTACACACACAAATATTTTTTTTTAAGATTTTTATCTAGCTGTTTCCTATTTGCTATAGGAGAGGTGGAATGGTAACCATGGTCCTGACTTTGGAGGGTCATCCTGCTGGTGTATGAGGAGTGGTTCTAGTCCTAGGGCCATTCTAGTCCTTGGTATTTGAACAACTTAGAACTATTCCCTGTAACAAAATGACTAAAATTCACCTGGAAAACATGAAGCATTTATAACTTTTAGCTTTGATGTCGTTCTTTAAAAAAAGTCCTTTAACTGGTAGTCTTATATCCCCTGATCACTTTTAGTTCTATTGTAATGCAAGAAGAACTTGGTGAACTCAACTTGCTGCTAGATTTTTTAAAATAAGAATACAGTTATTAATCACCTATTATGTTCTCAAGCATTATACTACTAAGGGCTTTGAGGTGGCATGAAAGAATCAGAAGAATCTGTAAGCTGAATTTTGCTGCTATTATATGTTGATTTTAAATAATGATGATGATGATAGTGACATCACGTGAACAGCATTTCCTGATAGTTCATCAGGAAGGGTATCTAGCCCAGAAAAGATGAGAAGAGCATATTTACAGAAGGCTGATCAGTTAAAAGAGGTAGAAGGGGCATGCTATAACAGTCTCTTAAATTTATAAATATATCAAGAAATAACTTCTAAAGAAGAAAGAAGGGAGAAAAAAATAAAAGAGAGAAGAAAGGTGGATTTGAATTCAAGAAAACTAGTCAGGATGGTAAAATCCAGGAGTATCTTGATAGATGTACTATTCCTTTGTTCCTTAACTGGAGCTTTCAAAAAGCTTTTTGAAAAAAAGTTTTTCCTTTGTTCCTTAACTAAAATCTACTAGAATTCAGCTATCTTTAAGAAATCAACTACATACAATTCTAAATTTGATCACATGAGAATGGAAGCATGTGACATGTGTGGTTTGCTCCCCTTAAAGGAGCATTTATGTCACTGCTGCAAGAGTCAAATCCTAAGATTTAAACTGTTAACAAGTGAAACTAAGAAACTACCAAATAGTTATTAAAGAAGTATTTCTGAAGATCTGTTTTACTGATTAGAGACATGTAAGATAAAGGCTTAGGGAAAGAATTTGTGTGTGGGCATAAAAAGTTGTGAATAATTGAATTTTACTTGTTGAAACAAAGGATAAGGGGAAAATTAATAAATGAGTAAAATAAGTGACTTTTATGAAGCATGTCATGAGGGCCGGACAATTCCTTGCCCAGCCCCAGAGTAACTGCTCTCATACTTACTCTCTCCACATGGCAATGAATGACTGGGCTGACACAAATCCTGTCCTCTCTCCCCCTGCAGCCCTGAACATGGGGGTTTTCCAATAAAGAGGACAGCCACAGACCTGCAAATAAAGCACAAATACAGTGTAAGCCAAGGGGCAGTGAAGAGATGACATGGCCAAAGAAAGGGCCTTTGTGGCTTTTACCCTTCATGCCACAGTGGACAGAAGGGCCCTTGGAGGAGCAAAACTGGGGCAGAGGCAGATACATCAGCTGGGGTAGATTCAGCAAGACAGAGGGGAAACAAAATAAGAAGATGATAACGTGTTTAATGAAGAAAATGAAAATCCATTTGCCTTTTCTTCAGTGCATTTATAGTGATGTTTCTTACCCCTAACCTGAAAAAGCAACCAGTCTCACTCCCTTCCTACCACTCTTACATCATATATTTTCTACCTTTAGAAAAAAAAAAAGAAGTGACTGAACGTCATGGTTGTGTATGCCTTTCCCTCCTATGGCAGGAAAATACAGCCACCTTTATTGCTCACTCACTTGGTGTCAATACACTCTTGTCACCTCTCTCCCTCTCTCTCTCCTTTGCTTATTGTGTTATTAAGCCCCAGGTGCAAAAAGAACCAGAAAAGCCTGGACTGTTCAAGAAAACAGCTATAAATCTATTTAAATGGATACAATTCAGGTGAAAGCTGAAAGGCAAAAATTAAAATGCTATTATTTATTTAGAAGATACCACAAATGACTACATATTATAAAAGCCTTAGAAAGAACTAAAATACAATACCCTAAAAGATAATGATTTTTTTCTCCTCAATAAAAAAGCTCTTTCTTTCAATTAAGAAAAATTATTCTTATACTCTTATTTATAAGAGACAGTCTGTACCAAATTAACCTGCTCTTTTTCTAGAGGGAAAATTCTTCCAAGTAATAATATCTAAATATTAGCGGAGAAATAGTCTCTAAATGATCCCAATTTTGTATATACACATAAAATGTGTTCCCAAATCTGAAGCTCTTCAAAGAGTCACATCTGGTCATTGGATAAAGATATTCTTATTATTCATATTAGATATAGGATCTGTTGAGCCTTATTCTACAAAGGGAAGCTTCCCCTCTGACAGATGACTGGATGTGAACCCACATTAGGTTGAAGTGAAGCTGCTCCTGATGTGAGGCTTCAGTGCATGGGGGATCCCCACAGAAGCCTGCATAGTAACTCATCTGAGATCAGTTATGCTGAGAGAATGCCCAGGGCTGCTGGGTTCCTGTCAGATATGAGGATATGGATGGTGAGATTCAGGCCAAGGGAGGTAAGTACAGGGCAGAAATAAGAGATTGCTCTGCCAGGGCCACTAAAGCATGTTCTGCAAGCAGGATAGAATTTAGGATTTCTTAAGTCCAGAGGTCAAATACCTCCACTGAGGTCAAGAATGAGGGAAAGGTGTTGCTTAGCAAATAAATGGATTTTATTTATTGTATAAATTATGACTGAAAAGGTACAAAGCTTACAATTAACATACTTTGGGTGGTAACTGTCAAATCCACTTTCCCCATTCCCAATCCTTCCTTTCATGCAGAATGGTGGTTTGCCAAGAAAATGCTCTTAAATATGACAGGCTGTTGGTAACTGCTGGGAAAGTTGAAAGAATAGCCTGTATTATGGAGGTGGGGGGTGCAGAGCCACAAAAAGGGAGAAAATACAAGGAGAGACTGGAACTGGCTTGCCAAGGTGCTTGAAGCTCCCACCACTAGAGCCATTATGGATTTTTCAGAATTGGAAGGGATCAGGAATCTTCTAGTTCATCCTTGGGAAGTGGTCACCAGCTCAGCGAAACACTTCCAGGGACCGCGCACTTACTATCTCCTGTGGGGCTACTTCCACTATTAAAAACTTTCATTTCCTTGGATTATGGTCTTTTATTCAGAAGACTCCAGTTAAAATGTGTACACGTCAGCTCATAAAGAGTAGTAAATCACTAGGATTAACATTTACAAATTTTTTATGACACAAAGGCAGAATCCTAAGAAATAAGGTTCAGAATAGATATGTTTTGAAGTAGATGGCAAAGGGCTGACTTGTTTTTCTTGTAGTGGGTCACCCTGAGCAGCCAAAGGTTGGGCAACATGAGGGTATCGGGCCCTTGGAGAAAATGCCAAAAGAAAAAACTGGAAGGGCAGTGGATGGCAAGGGCTGCAGACATTACACTTTGACCATTTAAAAAAAATGTATGGCTGGCCTGCACCTGCTTAAAAACAAAAGATTAAGATAAAAGGAGTGAGCGAATAGCCAAAGCAATCTTGAGAAAGAAAAATGGAGCTGGAGGAATCAGACTCCTTCACTTCAGACTATACAACAAAGCTACAGTAATCAAGACAGTATACTGGCAACAAAAACAGGAACATAGATCAATAGAACAGGATAGAAAGCCCAGAGATAAACCCGCACACATATGGTCACCTTATTTTTGATAAAGGAGGCAAGAATCTATAACGGAGAAAAGACAGCCTCTTCAGTAAGTGGCTGGGAAAACTGGACAGCTACATGTAAAAGAATGAAATTAGAACACTCCCTAACACCATACACAAAAATAAACTCAAAATGGGTTAAAGACCTACATGTAAGGCCAGACACTATCAAACTCTTAGAGGAAAACATAGGCAGAACACTCTATGACATAAATCACAGCAAGATCCTTTTTGACCCACCTCCTAGAGAAATGGAAATAAAAACAAAAATAAACAAAGGGGACGTAATGAAACGTAAAAGCTTTTGCGCAGCAAAGGATACCATAAACAAGACCAAAAGACAACCCTCAGAAGGGGAGAAAATAATTGCAAATGAAGCAACTGACAAAGGATTAATCTCCAAAATTTACAAGCAACTCATGCAGCTTAATATCAAAAAACAAACCCAATCCCAAAATGGGCAGAAGACCTAAACAGACATTTCTCCAAAGATATACAGATTGCCAAAAAACACATGAGAAGATGCTCAACATCACTAATCATTAGAGAAATGCAAATCAAAACTACAATGAGGTATCACCTCACATTAGTCAGCATGGCCATCATCAAAAAATCTACAAACAGTAAATGCTGGATAGGGTGTGGAGAAAAGGGAACCCTCTTGCACTGTTGGTGGGAATGTATATTGATATAGGCACTAGGGAGAACAGTATGTAGGTTCCTTAGAAAACTAAAAATAGAACTACCATACCACCCAACAATCCCACTATTGGGCATATACTCTGAGGAAACCATAATTCAAAAACAGTCATGTACCACAATGTTCACTGCAGCTCTATTTACAATACCCAGGACATGGAAGCAACATAAGTGTCCATCAACAGATGAATGGATAAAGAAGATGTGGCACATATATACAATGGAATATTACTCAGCCATAAAAAGAAATGAAATTGAGTTATTTGTAGTGAGGTGGATGGACCTAGAGCCTGTCATACAGAGCGAAGTAAGTCAGAAAGAGAAAAACAAATACCGTATGTTAACATATATATGGAGTCTAAAAAAAAAAAGTGGTTCTGAAGAACCTAGGGACAGGACAGGAATAAAGATGCAGACATAGAGAATGGACTTGAGGACACGGGGAGGGGGAATGGTAAGCTGGGACAAAGTGAGAGAGTGGCACTGACATATATACACCACCAAATGTAAAATAGATAGCTAGTGGGAAGCAGCCGTATAGCACAGGGAGATCAGCTCGGTGCTTTGTGACCACCTAGAGGGGTGGGAAGGAGATGCAAAAGGGAGGGGATATGGGGATATAGGTATACATATAGCTAATTCACTTTGTTATACAGCAGAAACTAACACACCATTGTAAAGCAATTATATTCCAATAAAGATGTTAAAAAATTTTTTTTAATTAAGTGGGTTTCTTGCAGACAAAAAAAAAGATAAAGGGAGTCAGGAGATCAATAAGAACCTAAAAAAAAAGTAAATGTTATCAATCTGAGAGCAACAGAATAGAAACTTTTATAACAAAGGAGAGAACAAGCTCATGTCAAGGCTTTTTACAAAGGAAAAGACTGGATGACAAGTGAGGAGGTACAGGACATGCTGAAAATGGGTTTACGAAACTGAGGTTTAGAGGAGGAGGCAAGAGTCAGCGTTGCTGAAGCAAAGAAAACTTGACTGATACCTATAATTAGACCTAAAAATTGCCCAACAACATAAAGAACTGAAAGCAAGGTTGTCTAATGAAACATAGGAAGAGATGATCGCCCAATATTTGTAATGTTCTTTAACATTTTCAAATGTCTTACACCCGTTATTTCATTTGGCCCTGACATGATCCCATACAGAAGAGGGTGAGTATTTTTATCCAGTTCTGCAGATGAAGAAAAAAAGGTACAGAGAGGCTAGCTTACAGGCCACAGGCACGATGGGTCAAGATGGTACTGTATCAGCCAGTGAGAGGAGCTGGAGGGCTTTGTACGGTTCAGAAGACTTTCATTCTTTTCCCTCAACTTTCTGTTAGAGGCTAAAACTCAGTGGTGATAAATACTTCCCTTGCTGTTCCTCAGTTTCTGTTCCTATGATGCTTTTGTTCCTCTTAGATTCATTCTCTAGTCATTTCTTCTCCATCACTACTTAAAGCTGTGGAAAAAAGTACAAACTATACACTGAGAATTTAATCAGAAATGGACATGAATCTCTCCACGCTGTTTGAGGTTGAAGATGAATGAGCTAAACTTCACCAACAGATGCAGATTTCATAAACAGAGTTTTCTTTGCACTTAAAAAACAGACTCCACTCTCTACAGCTACACTTAAGCATCACAGAGAGTAGACTGTAAACTCAAGCTGGCCTTCCAAGTAGCTTTATAAGAGAGAGATTTTTCTTTTTTCTTTTGATGTGGACCATTTTTAAAGTCTTTATTGAATTTGTTACCATATTGCTTCTGATTTATGTTTTGGTTTTTTGGCCCTGAGGCATGTGTGATCTTAGCTCCCTGACCAGGGATGGAACCCGCACCCCCTGCGTTGGAAAGCAAAATCTCAACCACTGGACCACCAGGGAAGGTCCTCCAAGTAGCTTTATAAACTATAAGAATCCATAAAAATGTTCACTTATTGCTCTGACCACCTCCTCCTTTGTTGTCCCCCAGGGGTTGTCTTCTCCTTTCCTATAGCCAACCTGTCGAGAGAACACAAGCACACGAGGGTGAGTGATGCAGGCACTGCCAAAGGATGAGGACGGTCTGCAGAGCAAAGCATGGCGGAAAGTAAGACTGATTTAGTGAGTGCTAACAGACTGGCTGTAGCCAAGGAAAAGCTGGATCACATGAGCCTAGCTAACTGGAAGACATGATTAAATGAATTTTTTAAAAAATAAATGATTTTAAGAATAAAGAGGCAAAATCCAATAAAATGAGCTGATACAGTACTTCTGAGGTCATTATACACACATCCTCATCTTTATATGCAATGTTAGTTTTAACTTTTTAAAAGTATGAGCAGTTCACCTTGCTATCTGAGCTGACAATTAAGGTCTAAGAGCAGTGAACACAAATGCTTGGCACCCCTGAATGGAATTTAGGGCTATAATCAAGTACAATTCAGACAAGTTAATCAGACATGTATGTGTATACTGGCTATTGTGCCACATGATAATTTGGTATAAACAGTAAATTGTTACGTAAATGCCTGTTACTATGGCTACTAAACAAAATAGTTTTCTATCTTTTTAAACTTCTCTATGTTTTCAGCTTCGACACTGGCAGTTTTTCCTGATGCCACCTACCGATTGATCCTCACTGCCTGTAAATAGGAAAGTCCTCCCTCTGACTCCCCAACATGTAAACCCCTTCCCTGACTTGACTATGCTCTTTCCTACACTTCTTGTGACCATGTGGAGTCCTCAGGCTCTCTGCTCTCCTCTCACTGTGCATTCACTGTGGAGTGCTGGCGGCCACTGAGCCACAGGCAGGGCAGGGCTACCACCAGCCAGGTGGGAGAGCCAGAGCAGGAGGGTGGAGGCAGCACAGCAGGAAGGCTCCTCAGTCAGGCGCTGGGAATACTTAGAGGAGGAAGGTCGACCCAGAGACCTTCAAGACAGAGCAGGCTGCAGGTCTCTGGCAGTGAGGCACTAGTCACTGATTGGCTCTCCAGATGTGTGGAGCCCAGCAGACCACCGGGGAACTATCATGTCCTGCAATCTGCAGTTTCTCCTGTTTGCCTACCTGAAGTGGTCCATGGAACCTCATGTCTCTCTCACACAAATTGTTACCATGTTAGACATACCCTGTTTGGCATTTATGCAATTAACATGTCATCTCCAAATCAGACTTCATTCATCCTTGCTAAATTCTATCTTTTGCATTTAGATTCATCATTCTAGCCCACTCAGATAATTTACCACTTGATTCATAAAATAGCCATCTCTCAAAGCTTGGGGTAAGAAAATGCCAATGTCCTCAAAGAACTTAAACTTATTTGGGTGGATATAGCTTGGAAGTCAGCTGATGGTATGTTAGCATACATCCAGAGGAGATAGGGTAGAAACAGCATGATGCAGGAGTCAGAGGACATGTCTCCTGACATGGACAAACTCTGTGACTTCACATACATATTTGTAGGACTTCAGTTTCCTCATATGTACAATAGAGGAGAAGCAGGTGAGCTCTTACTCCTGGAATGAAAGAGGTTGTTTTTCACTAGAAACATTCTAAGGGGGTCAAAAAGCAAGTTCTAAGATTGTGGGGGGGTGACGAAAAAAGGAATAAAAAAAGAATTTTTCACTTCCCTTAAAATCACTCTTCTTACAAATTATTTAACAGTGGTAACAAATGTTCTGAGGTTAGAGGTAGGAGAGAGGATGGGACATGACAGGGCAGGGGTTCAGGGACGTCTCTCAGGACACAGTGGAAGCTAGGTCTTAGAGGATGGGTGACATGGGAGTGGCAGAGTGGAAGCCCATTTTGGACAGGAGAACTATGAGAGCCCAAATGCAAAGGCGAGCCTGTGGGAGGGCAGGTGGGTCAGGCCCATGCAGGGAACAGTAGTTTGGGTTTTATCCTCAAAAGCGGTAGTTTTCAAACTTTCAAATATTATTCCAGAAAAGAGAGGAAGCGTTCCCAGTGGAAGGGTGCATGGGGTCTTGGGAACTCCCACTTGGTATCTAGTTGTCCACATGCAGCCCTTAGCCTACTAAAACCCCTCTGGACTCTTGAAGCACAGCTTGAGACCACTGCTAAATCGTGAGGTATGATCCGACTCTTCAGTGTACGTGCGTCATAAAAGCAGAACCCAAACAAAACAAAGCACTCCTACAGATGGTAGGAATCCCTGAACACTGCTGAGCTGGGGAATGACATATGAAATATAAACTGATGATTATGCTCAGTATTAAATGTTCTAGGAGGAGGCTGGAGGTGCAGAATCTGTTACTAAAGATGTTACAGTAGTCTTAGCATTAGGGACTAAGACCTTAAATTAGAAGCAGTTGGATATATTGAAAAGTATCACAGACTTGCTTCCTAGTGGCAAATCCATTTATTTCTGAGAAGAATTACAGTGTTGAGCTGGCCTAATTGTTCCTTGTCTGGCTTCAGGGCAAGGAGTTATGATCAATGAATGAGAACAAAAAAGAGAGATTTGTATTCAACACAAGGGAAATTTTTCTAACAAGGAAGGCTATTTAATGATGGAACAGGCTGCTTGACAAGGTAGTGAGTTTCCTGTCACTGAAGGCATTCAAGCAGATAATGAATTTATGTGTTGGTGATGCCATGGATGGAATTCCTGTATTAAATGGGAGGATGGACTAGGAGACCACTAAGGCTTTTTTCAAACTTAAGAGTTCCATAAATTAGAACCATAGCTAATACATCAGTATCAAATACATTTTTTCAATATGGAAAAAAATATCTATGTATGCTTGCAAACAGAGAGCAAGGAGGCAATAAAGAGAGGGAGATTGGGATTGCTAGAGAAAGGGAGATTATACGTCATTTAGTAGTTATATTACCTTTGCAATTTTTCCCATTTCATAAATGTCTGCTTTCTGATCTTCAATATCCATGAAAGCAGTTTCAATTCTGCTTAGAGTCTGTTCATGATTATTGCAGGCATCGGGGAGTCCTTCAGGGAAGTAGAACCGTGGAATGTTTATGGATAATGTTGCATTCACAACATTATTCACATGAGGAACAGGGGAGAGAGGTTGGGGACTACTTGCAAAGGTGGCTGGAGGTGGAAGTGGTGTTCCTGGTTTCTTTTCTGGTTTATTTTGAATCTGGAAAGAAAATATGATTATGAGACACAAATATTCTAAACAGTATATATTACTGGAAAGTCCTCACCAGTAATAGGAAGTTGGGTATAAATACAAGAAACCACAATTAGAAGCAGTACAGATGAAGAGCTCACTCGACTATAGACAGGGGTAAGCATGCTCTGAGGGAATGCTTATCTACACTGAATCAATCAGTACATTACTTATCTGTCAATACTAGAGTCTACATAGATTTGTGCTTAAAAAATCCTACAGTACATTTTCCCACCAGTGATGAGCGAGACATTTAAGAGCAAGGTCAGTTGACATATTAAGGACCTAAAGGTGAATTCTCAGTCTGTTGGACCTGGATTAGTAAATTCTTCTTGAAGGCTGTTCCTGGTGTTTTTATGTATTTCTACCTGAGGCAAACAGAATGAGTTCTTTTTGTTTTGTTTTGTTTTGTTTTTGCGGTACGCGGGCCTCTCACTGTTGTGGCGTCTCCCGTTGCGGAGCACAGGCTCCGGACACAGAGGCTCAGCGGCCATGGCTCACGGGCCCAGCCGCTCCGCGGCACGTGGGATCTTCCCAGACCGGGGCACGAACCCGTGTCCCCTGCATCGGCAGGCGGACTCTCAACCACTGCGCCACCAGGGAAGCCCAGAATGAGTTCTTTTTAAATATGTAGATCTAAAATGTATTGTGGGGGCTGTCCTTCTACCTTCTTCCCTAGTTTGACTTTATCTAGGTAGAATCACTGCTAGTCCCTGATGCAAAGAAAGTCTTTGTTAGGAAAATTAAAGCATTTTAGTTTTAGAATGTCTTCTACCAGGCTGACTGACTCGCCACCTGGGGCATGTTATTTTTTCCGAGATACACAATTCTCTCATTTTTAGTATACTCTAATAGACAAGAATCATGGTCATTAATTTTACCACAGCCAAACTCTCTTTACAGTTTATTAATTCTTTAATAGTTTATATCATTCCTTTTTCCAAAAAGGATTTGATGTGGTGTACTATAAAGAGACATAGAAAGGACAGTATTAAAAAGTTGGGGGCAACAGGGAGACTAAGAGTAATAACCATGATTTAGGGAAAGTGGAGGGGAGGTACACTAATATTCAGGTAGAAGTTTATTTTAGCAATGAAGACTAAATTTAGTTCTGAGATTCCTAACAGAAAAAGCAAAAAAGATTCCATGAAGATTTTCAGAGTTTAATTTCTATTCTTAATTTTGACCAAATTATCTATCAAGGCTCATGAGCATGGCATTATTAAATGCTACGTAAGGTATGAAAGATGGACATGACTGTTGACTAGTTAAATTTATTTTAAATTCACTGTGAACACAAAATATTACTCGAGTGTTCTTCTTCCTTAAATTATATCCTAATGCCATTCCTAAAGTTTGAACAATGATTTATCAGTATGAAGTAGATCTGAATATCATATTCCCTTCTGACATATGGACTTATAACATGATTTTTAAATTCAGGGTAAAAATTTTAGCTACCTTTGGAAAGCATAAGTATTATAGGAAGACAGGCTTCATGCATATAAATATGTGATAAATATAATTTAATCTCTTACTTTTATTAAGCACGGCCCATTTCTCATGTTAATATCTGACATTAATACAGAGTGGAATCTGCTCATATATTAATACTATTGGGGATACGAAGGCCAGTTGGTCACACCAAGCCTTGCTGCAGTATTAGGATATCACCCATATAAAGCAATAGTCAAGGAAGACATGTCAGAGAGAAGTGATGCCAATGAAATATGAAAAACTTAACAAAAATCAGTGATGACTTACTAGCTCTGTGACCTCAGGAAAGTTACTTAACTTTTTAGAATTTCAGTAATAAAACAGATTATAACCCCTTCTTCTTGGAAGGTTGTTGTGAGGATTAAAGGAAATTACAGGATGCAACATAGGGAAGAAGCTCAAAACTGTACTGGGCAGAGATATGTCTTATTTATGAAAATGAGTCACAAGGCCAAAGGATGGGGTTCTCAAAAGATTAAACATAACTTGGCATGGTCCTTCAGATTCAATAATAAATAAAATAATCACTTACACTTGTAAGGCAATTTAAAGTTTACCAACTACTTTTGATTTAACAAACTGATAATCTCTTCTAAGTAAACAATTGTCTCTGCCTTAGTGCGGAATCTGCAATTACTATTACATAGTCCTATGAGTCAATAACAGTAGAAACTGTTCTTAAATTTCTAAAATAAGGCATATAATTCTTCAGGGGCTTTACTTAGGTCACTTGTATTAGTGTCATTTCCTTTCTGTTATTCTATGCTGAAAGAGATTTGTGAGGCTACAAATATACAGTTACCAAAATTCTTTTTTGTTTCTCAAAAATGTTTCCCATGGTGTGACATCCAGGGTAGTTATGGATAACTTCAGGGCAATTATAACCATAGGATTGAGACCACTGGTGCCACTGGGAATGAAACTCAATATTCTAGTGAACACACAATACTGGAGAAGGTTCAGAGCAAGCCCTTGAGTGTTAACTCTACACTTTTGCTTTGACAGAAATAAGTGACATTCAGAACAAAACCTGGCTATTTGTCAAAGTTCTAACTTGAAAGGGGAAATATTCAATTATATAATAGTCTACTTTGCTTTCCTCAGTGTACTTAACACAGAGCAGTTCACTAATAGGGAAGTATTTACTAATTCACTGTTTAAGTCCATATTTAATAAAACTGATGTTAATACTTAAAGGGAAGATAAAAAGAATGCATTTACTTTGAACTTTTCAGGTGTATTGATTTACTTTCCACTGAGTTCAATAGGAGACATATAAGTCTTAAAGTAGTTTAATAAAACTGATGCTTTACAACATTATAGAATAAAACAGTAATATAAAGTTCGTCAGATTTACCAAGTTTAGCATCTGCCCACTTTAAATAAAACTATTTCATTTAAATAGTTTAATGCTGAATTAAAACAGAATTAAACATTAAATTAAAATGTTTAATTTAAAATTAAACTAAATTTTAATTAAAATTAAAGCAGAATTAGCTGTGTAAAGTATCTGAATTCTCCATTACAGTCTTTCCCTATACAGTATCATTTAGATATTCATTCTGAACAGTACCCTTATGTTACTGTAGCATTTCCATATTTGACCATTTTTGAACTATTTTTAAAAATGCAATTTCAAATCATTCACTCAAATAATTTGAAATTACTCTAGGTCAGAATAACTACAAAACTATGGTTTCTTGCTGGATTCTGGATGTCCATCATTGATATGGCCCTTGATCTGTACTGTATTCAGTGGTAGGTAACTTGTTTGATCAGACACTGGCTCTACGGTTGTAAGCAAATAAGCACGATCTCTGCAAGCAGCCACTGCAGGCAGAAATGACAACCTCACAGCTGAGGGAAGACATTATTTCACAACCCAGGAGTAACTGCCATCCTTCGCTCCCTACACACAGTATATCACACACACACAACTGCCTATATGTGTAAAAATAGTTCTTTCAAAAAAAAAGAGACTATCAGGATCAATATTCTTTTTTTAAAAAGATTCATTACAGATATATGTACGTTAATACAAATTTAGTCTACTGAATCAAAGTGCAAACAAGGATTTTAACCTGGAAATTCTAACTTCTCAAAGATATTTCTATGAAAAATTCTAAATTGCAAAATATTTGTTAAGTTGTATTTAATTGTCTCTAAAACTGGATTCCCTCTCTACAAGAGAAAAATGTGAGTACTGCACTTCAGGTCCAGAAGGTCTATTTTTAAACCTGTTGGAATCTCTCTACAAATAGCTTTCTGGAAACAGCTGAATAGAGGACACAGCTTAATTCCTTGATCTAATATCAAGTGAGCTGTAAAATTATTTGTAAGTTAGTTCACTGGGTGGTTTTATTAGTAATAAAAATATTTTAAAAGAAACACCCAAGTTTCAAACCTGTGTCTGCTGAAATGACTTCAGCCGCTTCTTAAACCGTGACGGGAGAACAAAATCACAGCCCCTTGCCAGGAAAGCTAACTCTCCCCTTAAATCCGGGTCCCTTCGTAGAGATGTCTCCTTGATCATCATCTTTGAAAAGTGGATGTTTACTTATCAAACTGTCCAGCACACTTCTGAAGATAGTCACACTTAATAAGTTGTCAATCTCGTCAGGTAGAAAGGTATTTTTTTCTTCTTATCTCCCAAAGAAACTAAGTTCAAGCATTGTGCTCTCCCAGCCTCCAGGGACCACAATCCATGCTTGTACTGACATGCAGCTGGTTCCCAAATACAGCCTGTGGCTTCCAAGACCTGCTCATAATTTTCAAGTAAGAAACACGGGCTGCAATGGGCCTGTTGCTCCTCGTAGGTAGCTTTATGTCAAACTGACCTGCCCATGTGGAGAATACAGAGCCTTCTGGGAAAGGAAGCACCCACTACTCTGAGCACCAAAGTTAGAAACATTACAGCTGGACCTAAAAATAGTGACTTCTCAGATAATGCTAACTTCTTAAACTCAGAGTACATGAGGTGTCAATCCACATAAAACAGTTTCTCCTCAAGCTAGGAGAGAACATGTAGAGCATTTTTGATTTTGCTATTTAATATTTTATGAAAAAAGGAACATGCTGCACTTCAAATTTGAAACTATCATTTTAAGAATAATTTTTAAAAGTTTCTTATTTGAAGGGAAGCAAATGTCTAAAACCTTCTAGATATAACCAGTCAAAATATGGAGAAAAACACTATCATCCTCAAACAGGAATATACAAAGAGATTTGTTAGTCTCAGATTTTAAAATCAAATCTTTTTTTTTTTATTTGGTTAGTTTGCAGAAGACTATCTAGTGATCAAGCATACTTTTTAAAAGTGATTCTGAATCTGGATACATCTGAAAATTTATTGTCAAAGTATTGGTTAAGAAAGTGGAATGATGGAATGCCAAAAGAAAACAGATTTAGATACACAGAAGTGAATGAAATTTGGTTATAATAAAGGTACAAAAGATGATCAAATAACAATGACATAATTAAGACTCATTTTTCTTAAGCTTTCAATAAATCTCAGATTTAAAAAAAATTCTATTATTTTATCGTATATTGAATAGCTGCCTCAGTTATTTACAAGCGAATCTTCAAGTATTATCTCATGTTTAATATTTAGAATTCAATATTTATTTTCAGTCATCCATATTATTCAATCTATACTGATTTTCTACTTCTAGAAAATATAAACCAAATATTACCAAATAAACCCCCAAACCAAAACCAGCTTATGATTCTCTTCTGCTGAACCTTTGTCTAATTTACTGGGAATTAAATTCTTTGGTTTTCCATTGTTTCCTACAACTTAAGTTTTTTTCTTGATTTTAAGACATTCTGGTAACACTTTATAACATGTATATTGGGCTTATATGCCTAAACCTGTAGTTTTCAAATTTCTTTTTAAGCTGTAGAATTCTCCACTCATACAAAATCTTACCTGAAAGCTCTCAATATATGCTATGATTGAAAGAGGATTACATTGAAACCACTGGTCTAATGCTTCAACCTGGGCCTGGTCTCCCAATTTTTCTCCCAACTTACAACCTGGTCTCCCCAATTTTCTCTCACTCAGGTTAACTCTTTGAGCTATGAGGCTTTCCCTATACTCTTGCCTATAATGCTCTAATTCCTCCTTCATTATTTATCTCCAAATTAAAACATTAAAAAAGTTTGTTATGAATGCAACTGGGTTTTTAGACTTGTGATTTAATGCTTTTTCAATTTAGCCACACCTTTGTTGTAGTTCTCCCCTTCCTACAACAACCCGTGGCTTCAGGGGTGTGACTTTTCACCCCCTTCCTGAGAATACTCCTTCTCCTCAAATTATACACACTTTAACCATCCTTCGAAATTCAACTCAAATTTTACCTATTTCATGAAGGATTACCTATTTAAGCCCCCTTTATTGCAATTCCTGTAATAAAATATTGTAGAATCTTTCTTGAATGACTTCCACTTAACTTATTCTCTGGACTAACCAATGCTCTCCATTTTACCTATAAGAGAACCACCAATGCCCAGAACACACTGGTTCATGGCTAATAGTTTAGTTTCTGTTATGCTCTCATGTTTCTTATCTCAGTAGTTGAGTTCTATGCTTACTAAGAGTTGGTTGTATTTGTCCCCATCTGTTTATACTGGTTGTACTTTTTACAGTAATAATTTAATTCAATTACATAAACTAATGAAATATGAATGTGGAAAAAAAGTTGATATTTCTAAAACTGGGGAGAAAAACCCTAAGTTGAATATTTTATAAAGACTCAGTAAAGGCAAAAAACTACTAAATTTTTTCTGCTGTAAAATTAGTTATTGGTGAGATAAAGGAGAAAAATCATTAAAATCTAGAAGGTAACTACATTCAAATTGCTTCACTACTGACTTAAGTTCCTGGAAATCAGTTAACAAATATACTGAGTGTGATTTACTAAAAAAAGATGTCATGAAACTTCAATTTCCAATTATGACACTCATTTCCAAAGAAAAGCCTTGGCTCTACATTAAAAGATCTGAATAATTAATGTTCCAAGTTAAAATAAAATGTTTAACATACACATTTTACAGAATACATGGATAGAGTTTACAATTCCCTACTGAGTAAACTATCCATCCCAATCATGTTCAGGTAAAAGGGCTTTTACTGCAATACTTTATAATCTGGCAATATTTTCCAATAGTGTCTAAACTTTTCAGGGTAAGGTCAATTGTAAAGTCATTCACTCACGCAACAAATATATTTCTGACACTTATTATGTGCAGTTACCTTGCTGGGTGCTGAGGATATGAAGAAGGTAAGAAGTGATCCCTTTTTTTCTTAATTGCACGTAGCACAATGTTGGTTTGGAGCAAAGGACAGCAAATACTTTCATTTCATTTACTTCTTATAAATCTCTGGAGTTTCAAAGTCAGAACAGTGGTTAAGAGGCTGTCCTGCTACCCCTCTTAAGCAGGAAGAAAACATTTCTCCATGTCTTTTGATGGTGAAATAAGCTCTAAGTTTTTATTTATCCAACGGCTTTCCAAAAAATTCACAGGGAGAAAGGCCAGGTCCCCTAAAGGGGGTTAGGAAAGAACTGGTCTGTGGCAATGAGTTATTGATGGAGAAAGACTATTATGAAGTTTGTTTATTTGCTTTTTACACATTTACTTGTGTCTGTATGGAAGTATACCTGCTTGGTTCAAGAAAGAGTCTGAGAATGTGATTTAGTTTCAAGAAGTATATGATAACTGAAACATAGCAGTAAAGAACATGGTTTTTAGAGTAACCTCTTCTTTACTGGAAAAAGATCAAACAAGGAATTTCACTATTTATGCAAACATGGCCTATGATCTATTCTCTTCTCTCTTCACTTTAGTCACAGAGAAAGTGGTACAACCCTTGGGGCTGGGGGCTGGAAGGGAAAAGCTGTTTCTAGGTGAGAGGTTTTCCAGGGAGGAAATAAACAGAGTGAGGAAGAATAGAAAACTATAAACATATAGTTTATAAGTTCAATTTGCAAAGATGGAAAGTTTGTCAGTTATAATGGAAAGAGTAGATTGTAAGGGTCTTCCCAATGTCCTTCTGGAATAAACCATGCAATACTCTCTCCTGCCCTCTGCAGCATACCTGAAGTCCATCCTAACAAGACAGCTAGCCAATAGTAGGTGTTTCCTGCACAGCAACCTGCATCTTTTTTGGCCTGCAGATCATTCATGCACATATACTGCCTGCAGACAGAGGATGTCCTGTCTGGACCATGGGCCCAACCTGGTCTTCAGGGCAACTGTGTTAAGACAGCTTGACTAGAGGATGGAAAAGACTGGTGATCTCTTGCTGTGGGAATGACTGGGATATATCAGTTGCTACCTTAAGATCCAGCTGCCTTGACTGGGGTTCCTTTCCTGTGTTACCATTCTGTATATGTTCCTCCAGAGCAAACATGCTTAAGCAAAGAGGACAACCTTTTTCAAAGAGAAGCAGCTCAGCAGTGGATTCCTGGGTTACAGGGTTTTACAGGTTCCCTGGCAGGGGTACATACAAGAGAGACTGGCCTCTCTGAAATGACTAAAAACTATAGAACTGTTTTAAGGATAGCCTCCAATGTATCAAGCAAGAAAATATATTCCCTTATCATGTCCTGAAATGACCTACAGAACTGAGCCGTGAGTCCAGAAAGAGCCTGTACCCTAAAGGAAGGTGACAGTGGGAAGGAGATAGAAGGATAAAATTGTGTGTAACACCCAACATATTGTTTTTGTAGAATTCAGTCTTTAAAATTTAGTTTGGAACTCAGAATGGATTTTTGAGAGCTTTCTAAATCCTCTCATAACTCCCTGCCCTTCCCCCTCTGAAAATGAAGACAGTGGTGATATACAATATTAATTCACTCTCTTCGGAAAGCATCAGCTCTATGGGATGTTTTAAGGAAAAAAAATGGGTTGATTACACAGGATAGAGAAAATTTTGAACATTTGCTGAAGACATGAATCACTTATTTTGACTTGTATAAAACTGCTAAACAGTTAATGTTGTATCGATATATGCAGTGTGTTGTCCTAAAATAAGTCTAGCCTTTATTTTATAAATGAACATGTAAAGTCACACCAGCCTCAGGTGACAATGACTTTGGAGACTGAGATAATAGCACTGATCAAGACCACAGAGTTAAGAAGACCTGTTGGGATTAACAAGGCAGCAAAACTGCAAACATCTGAGTGAGTGACAGAAACACGTAGCATAGCAAGCCTGGGAAATCAGCTCAGCTGTGAGGACCTGTGTTGAGGTGAGAAGAATCAGGTCCAGAAGGACATGAGAGTCACTCTGAAGTGACATCAAAAGATTTTGCTCATAAGATGCTACAGGGAAAAAAACATTACGTATGAAAGAGGAAGTGCTACATCAAGAGGGTACTTCTGACTTTAAAAAGGAAGCTGGCTGGGGCTTCCCTGGTGGCGCAGTGGTTGAGAGTCTGCCTGCCGATGCATGGGACACGGGTTCGAGCCCTGGTCTGGAAAGATCCCACATGCCGTGGAGCAACTGGGCCCATGAGCCACAACTACTGAGCCTGCACGTCTGGAGCCTGTGCTCCGCAACAAGAGAGGCCGCGATAGTGAGAGGCCTGCGTGCCACGATGAAGAGTGGCCCCCGCTTGCTGTAACTAGAAAAAGCCCTCGCACAAAAACGAAGACCCAACACAGCCAAAAAAAAAAAAAAAAAAAGTGCTCGGTAAACTTAAAAAATAAAGAAATAAAAAGGAAGCTGGCTGTTCTGAAAAAAAAAAAAAAGTTAAATCAAAAGCCTTTTTCTGTCTACACAAAAACTTGTACATGAATGTTCACAGCAGTGTTATTCACAGTAGCCAAAAAGTGGAAACAACTGAAATGTCCATCAGTTGATAAATGGATAAACAAAATGTGGTATATTCATACAGTGGGATATTATTTAACCATAAAAAGGAATGAAGTACTGATACATGCTACATGATAAATCTTTAAAGCATTATGCTAAGTGAAAGAAGCCAGACACAAAAGACCACATATCGTATGGTTCTGTTTACATGAAATGTCCAGAACAGGCAAATCTATGGAGACAGAAAGATTAGTGATTGCCAGGGGCTGGAGGGAGGGGGGAATGGGGAGTGACTGCTAATGAATACAGATTTTTTTGTGGGATGATGAAAATGTCCTGGAATTGGTGCTGATGGTTACAAAATCTTGTTGAATATACTAAAACCTACTGAGTTATGCACTTTTTGTGTGAGTGATTATACTTTATTGCTGTAGAAACATAAAGTGATACAATGAACATTATAGGGCATATAGATTTTTTAACTGAGGTACAGTTGATATACAATATTATATAAGTAACGGGTATACAATATAGTGATTCTGAATTAGGCACTTTAAAAAGGGTGAATTTTATACTATTATATCTCAATTTTAAAAAGCCTTTCTCATCTTGGCTCTAACTGGCAGAGCAGTTAAAAAAGCTAATAATAACTTGGAATCATAAACTTTGTTTAAAATATCATTGTAAATAAGCTTTAATAGAGGAAATTGATTATAAGCTAATTACTCTTAATACTAAATTTTTATATCCTCCTTTATGCTCCAACTTGGTGTTTTCTCATTGTCTTATTAATAGCTTGCTTTGTGTTACGAATGTTATTCTACTTTTAGTAATGCAACACTGGAGTGGGGGAAGGAGGTTGGTGGTTGCTGTTGTTGGTGATCCATGGTTTCTTTGCTCCTCTAGCCTTAACTTCACTGCTTGTAGCAAAACAGGAGGACATCTAATTAAGCATTTTTGTGTCTTGCTTCAACTCCTCCAAATGACAGGAACACATGCCATGACCCATAGGAAAAAGAACCCGTACGTCTAATATTTTTACCTCTCAGTGTTCCTAATATTTAGGGGTAGATGCTCTTCTAGGATCTGGGGCAGGCAGAGATAATTAAGAACCTAAAATTATTACATATTATAATTCTTGGATCACTGGAATTTCTGGCTCATAGAGTTCTGTACTTCTTAGTCTGCCTTTCTTCTTCCTTCAGTAATTACTTCAAGTAGAGACTGCTCATTATAGAGCATAAGAATTCAATTATGGCCTATAAACATATTAGACAACTCAAGTTAGAAGGACTAGAGGGCTTCCAATCCAACGACAGTGCCATGTTGAATATCAATGAGTGCATGGTGGCACTACTATAAAATCAATTGCCCCAATGTCTTTGTTGGCAGTTTACATGTGTGTGATGTCTCAGGAATTTTGGGTGAGGGCTGAATTAAGAGATGTCAAAAGAGAAGGCTAATATATGACAAACCCACAGCCAACATCACTCTCAATGGTGAAAAATGGAAAGCATTTCCACTAAGATCAGCAACAAGACAAGGTTGCCCACTCGCCACTATTATTCAACAGAGTTTTGCAAGTATTAGCCACAGCAATCAGAGAAGAAATGGAAATAAAAGGAATACAAATCGGAAAAGAAGAGTAAAGCTGTCACTGTTTGCAGATGACATGATATACATAGAGAATCCTAAAGATGCTACCAGAAAACTACTAGAGCTAATCAATGAATTTTGGAAGTAGCAGGATACAAAATTAATGCACAGAAATCTCTTGCATTCCTATACACTAATGATGAAAAATCTGAAAGAGAAATTAAGGAAACACTCCCATTTACCACTGAAACAAAAAGAATAAAATACCTAGAAATAAACCTCTCTAAGGAGGTAAAAAACCTGTACTCAAAAAACTATAAGACACTGATGATAGAAATCAAAGATGACACAGACAGATGGAGAGATATACCATGTTCCTGGATTAGAAGAATCAATATTGTGAAAATGACTACACTAACCAAAGCAATCTACAGATTCGGTGCAATCCCTATCAAACTACCAATGGTATTTTCCACAGAACTAGAACAAAAAATTTCACAATTTGTATGGAAACACAAAAGACCCTGAATAGCCAAAGCAATCCTGAGAAAGTAAAATGGAGCTGGAGGAATCAGGCTCCCTGACTTCAGACTATACTACAAAGCTACAGTAATCAAGACAGTATGGTACTGGCAAAAAACCAAAAATATAGATCAATGGAACACGATAGAAAGCTCAGACATAAACCCACGCACATATGGTCACCTTATTTTTGATAAAGGAGGCAAGAATATACAGTGGAGAAAAGACAGCCTCTTCAATAAGTGGTGTTGGGAAAACTGGACAGCTACACGTAAAAGAATGAAATTAGAACACACCCTAACACCATACACAAAAATAAACTCAAAATGGGTTAAAGACCTAAATGTAAGGCCAGACACTATCAAACTCTTAGAGGAAAACATAGGCAGAACACTCTATGACATAAATCACAGCAAGACCCTTTCTAACCCACCTCCTAGAGAAATGGAAATAAAAAAATAAGCAAATGGGACCTAATGAAACGTAAAAGCTTCTGCACAGCAAAGGAAACCATAAGCAAGATGAAAAGACTACCCTCAGAAGGGGACAAAATAATTGCAAATGAAGCAACTGACAAAGGATTAATCTCCAAAATTTACAAGCAGCTCAGGCAGCTCAATATCAAAAAAACAAACAACCCAATCCAAAAATGGGCAGAGGACCTAAATAGACATTTCTCCAAAGAAGATATACAGATTGCCAACAAACACATGAAAGAATGCTCAACATCACTTGTCGTTACAGAAATGCAAATCAAAACTACAATGAGGTATCACCTCACACCAGTCAGAATAGCCATCATCAAAAAATCTACAAACAATAAATGGTGGAGAGGGTGTAGAGAAAAGGGAACCCTCTTGCACTGTTGGTGGGAATGTAAATTGATACATCCACTATGGAGAACAGTATGGAGGTTCCTTAAAAAACTAACAGTAGAACTACCTTATAACCCAGCAATCCCACTACTGTGCATATACCCTGAGAAAACCATAATTCAAAAACAGTCACGTGAGAAGCAAGAACTACAATCCTGCAGCCTGTGGAACAAAACCCACATTCACAGAAAGACAGACAAGATGAAAAGGCAGAGGGCTATGTACCAAATGAAGGAACAAGATAAAACCTCAGAAAAACAACTGAATAAAGTGGAGATAGGCAACCTTCCAGAAAAAGAATTCAGAATAATCATAGTGAAGATGATATGGGACCTCGGAAAAAGAATGGAGGCAAAGATCGAGAGGATGCAAGAAATGTTTAACAAAGACCTAGAAGAATTAAAGAACAAACACCTAGAAGAATTAAAGAACAAACAAACAGAGATGAACAATAGAGTAACTGAAATGAAAACTACACTAGAAGGAATCAATAGCATAATAACTGAGGCAGAAGAACGGATAAGTGACCTGGAAGACAGAATAGTGGAATTCACTGCCATGGGGCAGAATAAAGAAAAAAGAATGAAAAGAAATGAAGACAGCCTAAGAGACCTCTGGGACAACATTAAATGTACTAACATTCACATTATAGCGGTCCAGCAGGAGAAGAGAGAGAGAAAGAACCAGAGAAAATATTTGAAGAGATTATAGTCGAAAACTTCCCTAGCAGGGGAAAGGAAATAGCCACCCAAGTCCAGGGAGTGCAGAGAGTCCCAGGCAGGATAAACCCAAGAAGAAACAAGCCAAACACACAGTAATCAAACAGACAAAAATTAAAGACAAATAAAAATTATTAAAAGCAACAAGGGAAAAATAACATACAAGGGAACTCCTATAATGTTAACAGCTGATTTCTCAGTAGAAACTGTACAAGGCAGAAGGGAGTGGCACGATGTATTTAAAGCGATGAAAAGGAAAAACCTACAACCAAGATACTGTACCTGGCAAGGATCTCATTCAGATTTCATGGAGAAATCAAAAGCTTTAGACAAGCAAAAGCTAAGAGAATTCAGTACCACCAAACCAGCTCTACAACAAATGCTAAAGGAATTTCTCTAAGTGGGAAACACAAGAGAAGAAAAGGACCTACAGAAACAAACCCATAACAATTAAGAAAATGGTATATCGATAATTATCTTAAACAGGAATGGATTAAATGCTCTGACCAAAAGACACAGGCTCACTGAATGGATACAAAAACAAGACCCATATATATTCTGTCTACAAGAGACTCACTTCAGACCTAGGGACACATACAGACTGAAAGTGAGGGGATGGAAAAAGATATTCCATGCAAATGGAAATCAAAAGAAAGCTGGAGTAGCTGTACTCATATTAGATAAAATAGACTTTAAAATAAAGAATGTTACAAAAGACAAGGAAGGACACTACATAATGATCAAGGAATCAATCCAAGAAGAAGATATAACAATTATAAATATATATGCACCCAACATAGGAGCACCTCGATACATAAGGCAAGTACTAACAGCTATAAAAGAGAAATTGACAGTAACACAATAATAGTGGGGGACTTGAACACCTCACTTACACCAATGGACAGATCATCCAGACAGAAAATTAATAAGGAAACACAAGCTTTAAATGACACGACAGACCCGATAGATTTAATTGATATTTATAGGACATTCGATGCAAAAACAGCATATTACACTTTCTTCTCAAGTGCGCATGGAAGATTCTCCAGGATAGATCACATCTTGGGTCACAAATCAAGCCTCAGTAAATTTAAGAAAATTGAAATCATATCAAGCATCTTTTCTGACCATGACGCCATGAGATTAGAAATCAGTTACAGGGAAAAAAATGTAAAAAACACGAACACATGGAGGCTAAACAATACGTTACTAAATAACCAAGAGATCACTGAAGAAATCGAAGAGGAAATCAAAAAATACCTAGAGACAAATGACAATGAAAACACGATGATCCAAAACCTATGGGATGCAGCAAAAGCAGTTCTAAAAGGGAAGTTTATAGCAATGCAATCCTACCTCAAGAAACAAGAAAAATCTCAAATAAACAATCTAACGTCACACCTACAGGAACTAGAAAAAGAAGAACAAACAAAACCCAAAGTTAGCAGAAGGAAAGAACTCATAAAGATCAGAGCAAAAATAAATGAAATAGAAACAAAGAAAACAATAGCAAAGATCAATAAAACTAAAAGCTGGTTCTTTGAGAAGATAAACAAAATTGAGAAGCCATTAGCCAGACTCATCAAGAGGGAGAGGACTCAAATCAAGAAAATCAGAAATGAAAATGGAGAAGTTACAACAGACACCGCAGAAATACAAAGCATCCTAGGAGACTACTACAAGCAACTCTATGCCAATAAAATGGACAACCTGGAAGAAATGGACTAATTCTTAGAAATGTACAACTTTCCAAGACTGAACCAGGAAGAAATAGAAAATAGGAACCGACCAATCACAAGTAATGAAATTGAAACTGTGATTAAAAATCTTCCAACAAACAAAAGTCCAGGAACAGATGGCTTCACAGGTGAATTGTATCAAACATTTAGAGAAGAGCTAACACCCATCCTTCTCAAACTTCCAAAAAATTGCAGAGGAAGGAACACTCCCAAACTCATTCTACAAGGCCACCATCACCCTGATACCAAAACCAGACAAAGATACTACAGAAAAAGAAAATTACAGTCCAATATCACTGATGAATACAGATGCAAAAATTCTCAACAAAATACTAGCAAACAGAATCCAACAATGCATTAAAAGGATCATACACCATGATCAAGTGGGATTTACCCCAAGGATATAAGGATTCTTCAATATATGCAAAATCAATGTGATACACCATATTAACAAATTGAAGATAAAAACCATAAGACCATCTCAATAGATGCAGAAAAAGCTTCTCACAAAATTCAACACCCATTTATGATAAAAACTCTCCAGAAAGTGGGCACAGAGGGAACTCACCTGAACATAATAAAGGCCATATACGACAAACCCACAGCAAACATCATTCTCAATGGTGAAAAACGGAAAGCATTTCTTCTAAAATCAGGAACAAGACAAGGATGTCCACTCTAGCCAGTATTCTTCAACATAGTTTTGCAAGGCCTAGCCATGGCAATCAGAGAAGAAAAAGAAATAAAAGGAATACAAATTGGAAAAGAAGTAAAACTGTCACTGTTTGCAGATGACATGATACTATACATAGAGAAGCCTAAAGATGCTACCAGAAAACTACTAGAGCTAATCAATGAATTTGGTAAAGTTGCCAGATAAAAAATTAATGCATAGAAATCTCTTGCTTTCCTATACACTAATCATGAAAAATCTGAAAGAGAAATTAAGCATAGACTCCCATTTACCACTGCAACAAAAAGAATAAAATACCTAGGAATACACCTACCTAAGGAGACAAAAGACCTGTATGCAGAAAACTATAAGACACTGTTGAAAGAAATTAAAGATGATACAGATGGAGAGATATACCATGTTCTTGGATTGGAAGAATCAATATTGTGAAATGACTATACTACCCAAAGCAATGTACAGATTCAATGCAATCCCTATCAAATTACCAATGTCATTTTTTACAGAACTAGAACAAAAAAAATCTTAAAATTTGTATGGAGACACGAAAGACCCCGAATAGCCAAAGATGTCTTGAGGGAAAAAAAATGCAGCTGGAGGAATCAGACTCCCTGACTTCAGATTATACTACAAAGCTACAGTAATCAAGACAGTATGGTACTGGCACAAAAACAGAAATATAGGTCAATGGAACAGGATAGAAAGCCCAGAGATAAACCCACGCACCTGTGGTCTACTAATCTATGACAAAGAAGGCAAGGATATACAACGGAGGAAAGACAGTCTCTTCTATAACTGCTGCTGGGAAAACTGGACAGCTATGTGTAAGAGAATGAAATTAGAACACTCCCTAACACCACACACAAAAATAAACTCAAAATGGATTAGAGACCTAAATGTAAGACTGGACAGTATAAAACTGTTAGAGGAGAACATAGAAATAGAAAAAAAAAAAAAGAGTCACATACCACAGTGTTCACTGCAGCTCTATTTACAATAGCCCGGACATGGAAGCAACCTAAGTGTCCATCAACAGATGAATGGATAAAGATGATGTGGTACATATATACAATGGAATACTACTCAGCCATAAAAAGAAACGAAATTGAGTTATTTGTAGTGAGGCAGATGGACCTAGAGTCTGTCATACAGAGTGAAGTAAGTCAGAAAGAGAAAAACAAATACTGTATGCTGACACATATATATATGGAATCTAAAAGAAAAGGTTATGAAGAACCTAGGGGCAGGACAGGAATAAAGACACAGACATAGAGAATGGACTTGAGGACACAGGGAGGGGGAAGGGTAAGCTGGGACGAAGTGAGAGAGTGGCATGGACATATATACACTACCAAATGTAAAATAGATAGCTAGTGGGAAGCAGCCACATAGCACAGCTCAGTGCTTTGTGACCACCTAGAGGGGTGGGATAGGGAGGGTGGGAGGGAGACGCAAGAGGGAGGAGATATGGGGATGTATGTATATGTATAACTGATTCACTTTGTTATAAAGCAGAAACTAACACACCATTGTAAAGCAATTATACTCCAATAATGATGTAAAAAAAAACAAAAGAGAAGGCTAGAATTGATGGTCAAGGACCCTAGGGATGAGCATTATGTTGCAAATATAACAGCTGATGGAGCTTTGTCTCTTGGAGGCTTGGATGTCAAAGTGCCTTTCGGATGCCTGGTTTTAAAGAGGGCAGAATTGTTGCATGTTTATCTGCTGACAGAATGATCAAAGGGAAAAAATTGATGACTGCAGCGGAGAAAAGGGTCAATCACTGGAGGAGTGTCCCTGGGTTGATGGGAGAGGAGGGGATCTACAGCACAAGTATAGAGGATGGCCTTAGAAAGGTGCCCGGACTGTAGATGCACAGCAACAGAAGGGAAGGGAAAGTATACAGGTACTGATATGGCTAGGTGGGTGGCTACAGGTCTCCTCATATTGCTTCAGTTTTCTCAGTAAAATAGGAACCAAAGTAATTCGCTGAGGGCAAGGATGGAAGAGATGTTAGAGGACAGAGAAGAAACTACGAGAGTCATTTGCAGAGCGGGAAAGTGAGGGAGTAGGGAAACGTACTAGGACTGCCAGAGTGCTAAAGGCGCACTGTATGTTGGCAGTCATAAATTTAACACAAGACCACTCAGTATGGTTGTGTGATATTCTCCAGCCAAGGTCAGCTGCACAAATAAAAGCCCAGAGTAGACAGAGAACACATTTAACATGAGTTGGAGTTTTCTCAGATGAGTACCACAAAGTGAAGGCAAGGCATGGAAACAGAGTATATTCAGAGAGTGATTTTAATGATGAACTATGACAGTGGTTCTCAAACAAGATCATGTATCAGAATCATCTAAAGGGCTTGTTAAAGCACAGGTTGCTGGGCCTCACCCTCAGAGTTTTTATTTAGTAGGCCTGGGTCCGGGGCCTGAGAATATGCATTTCTATTCAGCTCCCAGGTGATGCTAATGCTGTTAGTAGGGAACCATACTTTCAAAGCCACTGACATAAACACAGGACCAGAGAATGAGTAGCTAAAGAAAGGCAGAGGACAAGCTCACTGGAGGAGAGATCAAAGAACTGAGAAGCCCATGTACTGAATGCCTCATCTACTGAACACTTACAAGAATGTTAGCAAGTAGTATTGGAAAGTGTCATACAGCCAGGAGTTAAAATCTTCAAGAAATAAGGGAAGGGACCTGGGGGTGGTAGATGACTAAAATCAAGGAGGGGTAGTGGGTGGCAAGTCTGATGACACTAGCTCAAATTTGGGGGAGGGTAGTTTCAGAGCAGTGGGAAAAAGAATAGTCTGGAAGCTGCAATGAAATGTAAGAACATTTACTGCTCCCTCTAGATCCAGTGAGATGGGGGTAGAGTGGGAACGAAAAGTGCAATCATTTCACATGGCTATAGTACTCTTAGAGAGAAATGGGTTTCAGTTAGAACAAGAAGGTAAAGGGAATGTTTAGAAAAGAGTTTGATGACCTAGGACATTTTGCCAGCAGATGACCAAGAGGGCATGGTGAAAGGATTTCAGGGCTGGACTCAGAAAAGGGGATGTACAAGAGTAGGGTGAGGAGGAGAGTGATGATCTGGATTCCTAGACTTCCATGGTGACTAATGTAAACAGGGATGAAGGGCATATCAGATTAGTCCTGATGGTCTTAAGGCAGAAATGGTGAGGGGAACCAAGGACTGCTTACCAGGAGCAATCTGAGCTCTGGGAGCTCCTTTTCACTCCTGTTCTGGAGGCTGTAGGGGGGGCTATACTTAGCAGAAGTACCTGGATATCTGGGTCTCGCATTTTACTTCTAGAGGAACATGCATAATTGGGAGCATATTTATCCCCCCATTTTTTTTGTACACACAGACATATTAATAACAAAAAGGGATCACATTGGTACATCAGTTTTGCAATTTATATTTTTATCTATTTATCTTGACCAGTTTTCTACATTAGTACATACATATCTACCATATTCTTTCGAATACAGGTGGGGACATATCTGAGATAAGTGATGTTGATTAATTAGAACGGATGGAGATGCAAAAGGACCTGATCTCAGAAGACATTAAAGGTGGAGGGGGAACACTGGTTGAACTCATTCTGCAAATTTATATTTGCCCCTGGCCAGATCCCTTTTTACTTTTATTAATCTACATGGTGGTTAATGAAGTAGAAGGGAGAATGGTTTCCTATATGAGTGTTTTGATTTCTAGTCAAACATTCCCAGCACTGAACTCAAGAAACCATCAGCACCTATAAAGCTGGGGGAGAAGAAACATTTTCCCTCAATGACATGGATGGTTCATCTTAATGAAGGCATGGATACAAACCTAGAAAGTAAAAAGAGAAATGCTCCAGAAGAAACTTTTAATAAGGTTCCAAAAGTGTGTTTGCTACAATTTTATTTATTTACATAATTATTCTGATTTAAATATATATATGAAATTATACAATATAATATCTAAACTTTGAAAAAACCCATAATGTTAGATCATTAACCTAGGAAGGCCCATTATTGCCCTGGAATGGTATCTCAGACACATATTCCTGATCAGGGTCAGAAAAAACAAAGTAAGTTCTAGTAATAAGTGTAAATCCTTCCCACCTTAAAAGATTTCTGACCCTCTTGGGCATCCAAAAACAAACAAACAAAAACAAACAATTGTACTGAAATTAAATGTCCAGAAAAGTTCTTTTCCAACCTAAATCCATGGGGATGAAGATGGGACTTCTGAGAATGGGGAAAAAGAATTTTCAGGATTTAAACAAACAGCTTGTATATGGAGGTACTAAAATAGGGCTTGAGGGTGCAATCATGAATAAGGGAGCACCCTCTCCTCAAAATGCCTACAGTTTATAATCAAGAAATTTCCATCTTGCGATAAGGTAAAATGATCTACACTTTTAATGGGGTTCTCCCCTCTTGCCAGGGAAGGTGATGGGATTTCCCCCAGAACACCATAGGTTTTTAGGTGTTAAAAGCTAGAGGAATAAAGAGGCCAGAGGTCTGGGTGAGATATTTGAGTCTTGCTGAGGCACCACCCTCAAGTCCTAGAAGGGAACCTTATGTCAGGTCCTTTTGCATGCACCCTTTAGAAGCCAAGGGCTGGGAAAGAGATGGCCTTCAGGCAAGAGGGCAGAGTTTCCATTTGAGAAGGGGGCAAAGCAGACAAGCAAAAATCCCTTCATTTGATTATTCATTCACTTTTTTGTTTAATCATTCAATAAATACTTATTTAATGCTACCATTTGCTAAATAAAGGCCAATAGAGGATAGTGGCCCAGGCAAAGAAACTTGAGAGGAATTCATAAATCTCTCTGCATGTGCTTATTTTAATGTTTCATTTTTAATAGGGGTATGTTTGGGAGCTGGAGATTACAATTTTGGAGCCTGAAGTGGTAAAAGAGAAGATAAGGTACAAATTAGGTTGTGAGATAGAATGTCTGCTTAAAGTCTGACTTAAAAACTGCAGAAAAATGATGGGAGATGGGTTCCACCCATTTAACCCTTTACTTTATTAGTGTGAATTCTACTAATTTGGAATTTGAAATAATATAAGCACAGCAGCCTATTTCCCTTTATACTCTCTTGGAAGGAGAGTTCTGTCAAGCCCATTTCATTTGCCCTTGATCATCAAGATTAGACTACCAGAGAGCCTGGGTTTGAGAGAAACAATGGATTTATGATCTATCCATCTAGCCTCCCTTACTGGATTCCCCTAGGACCAAAAGCTCATATTTGTAAGATAGATGGAGAAGATTAAGGTGCATTTTGATGTCTTGGAACAGTATGGAAATGGTCTAAGCCAATGTGAGAAATAAACCTCTACCCTTAGTATCATTAACACTGTAATAACACCAACATTTAGGACCTTAAGTAAATTAATTGGATAAGAGTAGGGTATCCAAATCCAAATGCTATTTCCTCCAGAGAAACTTCCTTGAATTCCACAAGCTGGGATCTCTCTCTCCATCCTCTGAACTCTGCAGCACTTCACTTATCTCTCTCATGGAATCCATTCTTTCTACTTTGCATCACAGTAAATAGCTCATCTCTCCTACTAGACTGTGAGCTCCACAAAGCTTATGATGTCTGATTTACCTTTATCTCCAACTGTGTGCTGTACACAGTACAAGCTTAAGCTATTTAGAAACTATCTTTTTAAAAGCATTTTAGCAACCTTTGTTTTGCATACCAATAATGTATTAACTATGTTGAAATAAACTTCTAGGCTCAAGATGGAGCTGCTCTTGCCATGTCACCAAACCAAAACTTGGATAACTTATGTGTCCCTGTAAATGGTTCACCTGACCAAAAATGTTGTATATTCAGTCAGCTAATCCCCAAATGCCAAGCCAACTGTGGGCCTTCTCAACCCAAACAAGGTTGACTGTGGGGCCCCAGCCAATCAGATATGTGCCTCTTCCTTTTTCTTTATTCTTTATCCTATAAAAGCTTCTTGCCTTGCACTCCATTTTGCCGTTCTCCAAAAGGAGATTCTACTTCATGAAGTGTTAAATAAAGTTTGTTTGATCACCTAAATTGTCTTCTTTAATCATTTTTTAACAACTATGAATGATCTTTACCACATTATTAAGACAGATCCAGCTAAAGTTCACACCTGGCAATACTCTGACAATAGTTTTACTCTTTAATCTTGAAATTAATAGTTTTTTTAAAAAAATTAAACATTAAAATTTTAATTTGTACTTTCTAGTAATTCAGACAGGTTTCCCCCTCAATTAGTGAAATTTGTAAGGTTTCACTAGACTTAAATATTATAGTATAGCTTTAAAAAACATCTTCCTCCTTCATTGAAGAATTCTTCCCCCTGCCCTCCACTCTTTCCATTGAGACAAGCAGTAATGGAAATTTTCCCCTGGCTTTGTTTTTACTAAAATTAAGTAAAAGTAAGTAATTTTCAGGGGAGGCTAGGGTTTATTATTTTAACCTGTGAATAACAGCCAATAGCTTATTGCCCCATAAGGCTAAAAACAGACCAGAAACGACTGTAATACCATCTGCTGGAGGTTATAAAACATGGAATTAAAATATCATTTATTATGTGAACTTCCAAAGCAGTACAATTTTTCTCAGTGTTTAAAATTTTTTTTTTTTTTTTCGGTACACGGGCCTCTCACTGTTGTGGCCTCTCCTGTTGCGGAGCACAAGCTCCGGACACGCAGGCTCAGCAGCCATGGCTTACGGGCCCAGCCGCTCTGCGGCTTGTGGGATCTTCCCGGACTGGGACACGAACCCACGTCCCCTGCATCGGCAGGCAGACTCTCAACCACTGCACCACCAGGGAAGCCCTAAAATTTTTTTTAAGGTCCCATGTCAAAACATGTCCTCAGTAATTCACCCATTTGTTATTATGAAATCCTTTGAAACCTCAGCCACACCTCCTTTCTCTCCTCCACAAGCTGTTCTTTTTATTTTTAAATTGAAGTATAGTTAATTTACAATATTATATTAGTTTCAGGTGTACAACATAGTGATTTGGTATTTTTATAGATTATACTCCATTTAGTTATTATAAAATATTGGCTACATTCCTGATGCTGTACAATATATCCTTGTAGCTTTTTTTTCTCCTTAGTAGTTTGTACCTCTTAACCCCCTTCCCCTATCTTGCTCTATCTCCCACCCCTCAACCCACTGGTAACCACTAGTTTGTTCTCTATATCTGTGAGTCTGTTTCTGTTTTGTTATATTCATTCATTTGCTTTAATTTTTTAGATTCTACATATAAGTGAAAACATACTGTTCTCTTTTGTTTAACTCATTTCAGACTCATCTGAATAACATCTCAGCTATTCTAGGACCTACAGGATTGTTTCCTGTCACTTAGAGTCTTTGTGAAAAAAGTATGTACACCGGCAAACACTCATTTGTTGACCAATGATACAGATAACTTGACACAGTGAGAGAGTTCATGAGCAAAGAAAGGAAAAAAGAACAGGCAATAAGACAGGGGATGAAAAGGAATCTGTTTTTCCACATAGCACAGGGAGATCAGCTCGGTGCTTTGTGACCACCTAGAGCCGTGTGATAGGGAGGGTGGGAGGGAGATGCAAGAGGGAGGAGATATGTGGGTATATGTGTATGTATAGCTGATTCACTTTGTTATACAGCAGAAACTAACACACCATTGTAAAGCAATTATACTCTAATAAAGATGTTAAAAAAAAAAAAGGAATCTATCTCAAGTGGAAAAGTCAGAGATAGGTAGTGACTGGAGAGGAAAGGGGAGAAAGCTGTGTAGATCAGAACCCATGATGAAGTATTCTGAAACTCTGGGCTTACTTACTTTTCTGTTTCTACTGGTACACTGTTTTACTGCCATCCATCATTGGTAATTTTTGCTATTGATATTTAATGATGTTTCCAAGATTTCCAATGTCTTTAACAAAATATCACACTGAACCTTATCTAAAGTCTGTTTTGCTGATCTACTATGAAATAATATCTAGACTAAGAATTAGCAAACTTTTTCTGTAAATGGCCAGATTGTAAATATATTAGGCTTTAAGGTCTCTGTTGTAACTACTCAACTTAGTAGGCAGAGCACAAGAGCAGTCATAGACCATATGTAAGTGAAGGACTGTAGCTGTGTTCCAATAAAACTATTTACCAACACAGGTGGCAGGTCCCATTTGGCCCATGGGCCACAGGTTGCTGACCCCTGATTTAGACCAATATCCTCTTTATCAATCTCTCAACATTCTCCTAGTATTTTCTATTTGACTCCCTCTCCCAATATAGGTTTGAATTGTATTTCTGGACAACAAATACTGTTCCTTGTGAGAAATTCTTTTGAAATACATATGTATTAAAATATTAATTATATGTAATATTGTCAAGTCAATCTTTCTTCTCAGGGATAATCATCAATGTCATATAAAAGCAATTCCTACATGCCCCTTACATAAGTTTTTTACATGAAATGTTTTGAACAACTGGAAAATTTTTGACTGTCCAAAATGTTGAGAAAAATAAAAGCCTTAATTTAAAATTTATTATTCTTTAAAAAATTATGATTCTTAAAAAACTGAACTTGTGGGATTCCTCTGCTTTAAAGTTTTCTTTAGCTCCCCACTCCCCTAGAACTCTTTTCTTTAAAACTGAAGTATAGTTGCTGTACAATATTATGTAAGTTACAGGTATATGATATAGTGATTCACAATTTTTAAAGGTTATGCTCCATTTATAGTTATTATAAAATATTGGCTAACAATATATCCTTGTAGCTTATTATTATTATTATTTTTTCACGGTATGTGGGCCGCTCACTGTTGTAGCCTCTCCTGTTGCGGAGCACAGGCTCCGGACGCGCAGGCTCAGAGGCCATGGCTCATGGGCCCAGCCGCTCCACGGCATGTGGGATCTTCCCGGACCGAGGCACGAACCCGTGTCCCCTGCGTTGGCAGGCGGACTCTCAACCACTGCGCCACCAGGGAAGCCCCCCTTGTAGCTTATTTTTTACCTAGTAGTTTATATCTCTTATTCCCCCAACCCTAAATTGCCCCTCCCCACTTCCGTCTCCCTGCTGGCAACCACTAGTTTGTTCTCTATATCTGTGAGTATGCTTCTTTTTTGTAGAACAAACTCTTTAGCATAGCATACAAGGAAGGTCATTCGTAAGCTGGCCCCAACCTACCTCTCTGATTTTATTTTCTGCTACTTTCTATTCATTTTTTTAATACAAGAATAAAAACATGACCAACAAAACTGTATAAAAACTTGCAGGATGGGACTTCCCTGGTGGCACAGTGGTTAAGAATCCACCTGCCAATGCAGGAGACACAGGTTTGAGCCCGGTCCAGGAAGATCCGACATGCCATGGAGCAACTAATCCTGTGCACCACAACTACTGAGCCCGCGCTCCACAACAAGAGAAGCCACCGCAATGAGAAGCCCGCGCACTGCAATGAAGAGTAGCCCCCATTCACTGCAACTAGAGAAAGCCCGCGTGCAGCAACGAAGACCCAATGCAGCCAAAACGAAATATAAATAAATAAATAAATTTTAAAAAACGTTTTTAAAAAAAAACTTGCAGGAGATAAATATTGATACTTCAGGAAGTGGTTACTTCTGGAAAGGGGAGAGAATACTGGGGAGGGGAGCCCTAGGGATTTCAACTATCTCTGAGATGACCTTTTTTAAAATGATGATGATAATATTAATGAAAATATTAAGTAAGACAAATATCTGAAACGAAGGTATGGCAAAACATTAAGATTTGACAAAGCTAAGTGGTGAGTAACAAGAATGCTTTTTCTATAATTCACAATACTTTTCTATTTGTTTAAAATAGGGGTTGAAAAACTACAGTCTGTGGGCCAAATCTGGCCCACTGCCCATTTTTTAAGACTTGGAGCTAAGAATGGTTTTACATTATTAAAAGGTTGTTTAAACAAACAAACAAACAACAAAGAAGACTATGTGACAGAGAACTTGTAACCTCCAAAGCCTAAGATATTTACTATTTGGCCCTTTATAGAAAACGTTTGCCATCTCCTGATTTAAAATATTTAATAAAAAGAAAAGAAAGATTAAAAAAATGAAAAGGTAGGAGGCAAGGAAGAATGGTTTTGTTTTCTTGCATTAAATACCTTTCTGAATTAAACATTTTATATTACCTGTTTCTTTAAATTAGTTTTTCATGAATTACTTTTTCAACTTTAAGAAGAAATCTCAACATCTCAACAAAGAAATAAAAATTGTAATGGTGATGGATGGTAATGAGACTTATTGTGGTGATTATTTCACAGTGTATACAAATATCAAGTCGTTATGTTGTACACCTGAAACTAATATAATGTTATATGTCAATTATACCTCAATTAAAAGAAATTATGTACCTCTGGGGGGAAAAAAAGAAGAAATCTCATCAAATTTTATTCTATGATATTGGAACTTATTTAAAAGACATTTCTCCAAAGAAGATATACAGATGCCAACAAACACATGAAAGAATGCTCAACATCATTAATCAGAGAAATGCAAATCAAAACTACAATGAGATATCATCACACACTGGTCAGACTGGCCATCATCAAAAACTCTAGAAACAATAAATGCTGGAGAGGGTGTGGAGAAAAGGGAACACTCTTGCACTGCTGGTGGGAATGTAAATTGATACAGCCACTATGCAGAACAGTATGGAGGTTCCTTAAAACACTACAAATAGAACTACCATACGACCTGACAATCCCACTACTAGGCATATACCCTGAGAAAACCATAATTCAAAAAGAGTCATGTACCAAAATGTTTATTGCAGCTCTATTTACGATAGCCAGGACATGGAAGCAACCTAAGTGTCCATCAGCAGATGAATGGATAAAGAAGATGTGGCACATATATACAATGGAATATTACTCAGCCATAAAAAGAAATGAAACTGAGCTATTTGTAATGAGGTGGATAGACCTGGAGTCTGTCATACAGAGTGAAGTAAGTCAGAAGGATAAAAACAAATACCGTATGCTAACACATATATATGGAATCTAAGAAAAAAAAATGTCATGAAGAGATTAGTGGTAGGATGGGAATAAAACACAGACCTACTAGAGCATGGACTTGAGGATATGGGGAGGGGGAAGGGTGGGCTGTGACGAAGTGAGAGAGTGGCAGGGACATATATACACTACCAAATGTAAATTAGATAGCTAGTGGGAAGCTGCTGCTTAGCACAGGGAGATCACCTCTGTGCTTTGTGACCACCTAGAGGGGTAGGATAGGGAGGGTGGGAGGGAGGGTGATGCAAGAGGGAAGAGATATGGGAACATATGTATATGTATAACTGATTCACTTTGTTGTAAAGGAGAAACTACACACTATTGTAAAGCAGTTATACTCAAATAAAGATGTTAAAAAAAAAAGACCTATGGGAGAGTCTTTTAATATGATTTTGACTTCAGTCCATACTTGTCAAAAAACTGGGGCGCTCATTAGAGGCCAGTGTGTCATTTTTAGGTAGCTGTACGTAGATTGGAGACCCACTTATGAGCTGTCAGCCAGGGACACAGGAGAGGTGCTGCACAGGACCTATTCTTGGCTTCAAGTTCACATTTTCTGCTTTCTGTAGCCCACCTCTCCTAGAAGAATTTTGTCTCCTTTTTTCACAGAAGATAATGGGGCAAGAAGGTTAAATAAAATGCAAAACACTATATTACAGTAAGAGTTTCTGGCTAGAGTGGTTTTGAGACATTGGAATATGTCATCAGAGAAAGTAGACTTTTTTTTTTTTTTTCGTTACGCAGGCCTCTCACTGTTGTGGCCTCTCCTGTTGTGGAGCACAGGCTCCAGATGCACAGGCTCAGCAGCCATGGCTCACGGGCCTAGCCACTCCGCGGCATGTGGGATCTTCCCGGGCCGGGGCACGAACCCGTGTCCCCTGCATCAGCAGGCGGACTCTCAACCACTGCGCCACCAGGGAAGCCCTAGCCTTTTTTTTTTTTTAATGGGGAAATAGTGAGATAATACATCTAAATATCTTGGCATGGCTCAGATCACAGAAACCATTAGATCTTCTGTTGTTACCATTTTGAGGTTGCTATGTAGGCATTTTCTTTTCTTTATAAAATATTAAGCACATAAGTATTGCCTGTGTACATGAAAGGATTTTTTTCTTATTTTTATAATTAATTTCCATAGTTCCTCTCCCCAGCATTGACCCACATTAACTAAAGATATTACCATCTGTGAATCAATGAATGAGGAGGCTCACACAGAGATTTCACAGAAATGCTCAGTGAACACTTGAGGATCTTTAGACCTAAATTATTTAATAACCTTAAGTAGGTATTGTTTTAAACTTTAGTGTCACTAGTAACTAAAAATGTGCACAGGAGAACAACAGCCACAAAACAAATATGAGGTAAAATTTATTCATCTGATCACAATATGCATTTTTTCCTGTTCCAAAGAATACATTAATGCTAAAATAATAAGTAACTTGTTTTTTAACTTGGTCATATTTATGCCATCTCTAATATCCATTTGTTTTTTAAATTTACTACATTAAAGATATAAAACATGGCATAAAACAATATGACAAAATACTTATGATCCATCATCAGATTATGAAATAGAACATTACTAATTTTACTGAGGCCCTGGGCACCCTTCCTCAGTTCCATCTCTCTTCCTTCCTCTAGGGATTAATCATTGTTCTGAATACTGTATTTGATGTATTCATGTATTTATTCATACTTTTTGGACAAATGTAAATACCTCTAAATAATTCATATCATTATTTTACAACTTGCTTTGTTGATTTGGCTTCATGTCTGAATTCATACACGTTGGCATGTATGGTATATTCATATGGTAGAGACAGTGCTCACCAAATATTCTATGTGCTCCCCTATAATTCTTAGACTTCAGGTTGTAATCACCGGATTGTGAGCAGATGGGAAGCGTGTCATGTGTGGGACAAGGCAGTTAAAAGCTCCATCTCTTTCTTTGCCTTCCTCAGTGAATTCACAGGCCACATATTCCAAATGGGGCAATGGGGCAGCTGTAGGAACATGGAGCATCCATCAGCCTGGGTCCCTGAGTGAAGTGGAGCAGAGCCTCTTACCAACTGTGCTGACATGTAAAATGAACAAAAATAATCCTGTTGTGCTAAGACACACACACATACCTACAAATGGGCAGATAACTCCCTTTCTGGGATTATTCAAAAACAATGCTATCAGTAGCAGGGTAGATTCAAAGCCTTTTGAAAATACTTCTACCCTATGACTGTAGATGGATATTTATTCCCACTTGCATGATGAAGGAAATCTCACATCCTCTAGTCTTTACCTTCTTTGAAGACCTACTGCACTAACAAAACTTTCAGAGACATGCTTACATGTTCACATACTGTTTCTGGTATGTTAGCTTTGTTTCCCCAACTAGATTTTAAGTTCTACACTGGCTTGCACTATACACAGCATTCAGTAATAAGTAGCCTACTGGTTGACTGAGGGTGAGAACTAATATTAAATGCCTACTTTGTGTGAGGCACCTTGCTTGTGCTTCACATAAGTTACCTTGATCGTTATTGTTTCCATTATATAGATGAGAATATTAAGGCTAAGTAACTTTCCTTTGGTCACAGAGCTAGGAAGATGATAAAGGATGTGGGGAAGGCAACTAGAACTAGTCTGATTGACTCTAAAGACTTTGCTTTTTGGCTTTCTCCACTGAACTTAGTGAGACCGTGCCTAGTACAGGGCAGGAGCTTTAGTAGAACATAAAATGAGTAATAAAAAAAGTTTGTGTTTATAAATTTTGCAAACATTAGAACATTTCTTTGGAGACATCTCAGAACTGAAGATTGTCGGGTCTTACCTTGATCACCTCTGGGGTCTGCTGAATCAAAACCACTGAGGTAGTGTCATTGGCGTTATCACCAACAGGACTTCTACAGACTGATAAACTGGCCTGCGAGGAAGTTGTCAAGGTTTCTTGTAGAATTTGCATCATCTCTTTTTCTTGTGATAGGTTCCCTCTGCCTGATTTGCATTCAACCAGTTCTTGAGCAAAGTCTTCAATGCTTTCTAGAATTCGCATTAAGAGGGCTCGATCCTCTTCCTCTATTTTGTGTCCATTGGTTTCAATAATCCTTGTTAGGCAGGAAGGCGAGACTTTTTCCGTGGGTGAAGAGACTTTAGATTTAGGCTCAAGATCTACAGGGAGGTGACCAGTCAACTGACTATGACTATTTAGAGAGACAGAGCTTTCACCTTTGGCAAGTGGCTCTCTTAGAGAGGTCTCCATTTTCTGTGAGAAAGATTCCAAATCCATTAACAATTTATCTATCTCTTCCTGACTGTTAGGATTCATAAAATCTCTGTGGTTTCCCTCTTCAACTTTAGGAACTTTTGATTTAAGATCTTCCTCAGGTAGATTAACAACTGGTTTCTCAAATATCTTACCAATTTCATTTTGCATTGAGGCAGGGCATTTTTTAAGATGAGTACCACGATCTGATAATTCTGCTCTATCTTCATTTACCTTTAACGACTCCTGACTGGGTCCATTTTCTGTCCTCTGTCCTTTATCTAATGCTTTCTTTCCATCTGACTCTTCCTCAATATAAAGGGTTTCCATTAGATTACCAGAAGAAACATTTTCTAAAGCGTTTATGGTTAATGACTGTGATTGAAGCTGGACATTTTTTAGAGGTCTGGGATCACTTATCTCTAAATTACACAAGGAATTTGTAGAGTTGTTTGGAATGGATTTTACAGTGTCTGTTTTCCTAGAACTGTGCTTGTCATCTTGCAATTCTATAGTTTGAAAGGGTCCAGAGTCAGGGGCTGAGAGCTGGACAACATCCTCATACTTAGGGGGCTGTTCAGTGCCAAATACTGGGGAGAAGGGAGTCAGCTGTAAACTAGGCATATTACTGACCAGTTCTGTTAAATCTATAGCCTCATTATTCCCAGACTGCATGAATTCAAATGGTAGCTTTTTCAGATAGGATGCTAACCTGGTCATTACATTCATATAGACAGTTTCAGAGCTAGAAATTGCATCATTACCATTTCCTTCATTGATGCTACTCCCTGACTTTTTCTTTATACATTGTTTTATGATGTCTGTGCATTTTTTCAAATCCTCAGAGCATTTTAGCAGGATGTCTAAGCACATCTTTATGTCTGTTCCAGAAGAAAAATTATCTATTTTATGTTTTTCCAAAATCTGAGTAACCAGGTCTTCTTCAGAGAAGTTGTGAAGAAGCAATGAAGTCAGGTTCATATCGAGTGAGTTTCTATGGGATAAAGATTTTTCCTCAACTGAGGAACTCCGGAGTAAACCAAAGGATGGGGAGTTCCCATCATGGTTATAATGGCCACAGAGCAAGTCAAAATCAACTGACCTCCTGTTAAATGAGTCAGACTTAACTTTCCTTCCCTTTCTGTAAGCTGCGTGGTTAGAGTTTTTGAGTTTTTCAAGGGAAAATTCTTTTATTTTCCCACTGGCAAAACTGATTGCTTCTCCTGCAATGTCCTTTAAGTTACAGGTGTTCTGAAATGTAGATCCTTTCCTGACCCTGGGTATGCCTGTGAGGGCCTGATGAGGATAGTCACCTTCAGCTGAGGAAAACCCATTTTCATGGGGTAGAAACAGACAGTCCAGATCTGCATCTCTGAACTGAGACACAGGGATGTGTAAGAGGTCTGCACAAACACTATGATGGACCACAATGCAGTCAACTCCATGCGTGAAGGTGTGGCAGGTTCCAGTGCAATAATGTACAGCTTGCTCAAAACGCCGGTCTATCACCACACTGCTGTAGTGGTTCACAGTACTAACCACAAGTCTGTAAGTTGCTGCCATAATATCAAATCCACTTAGTGGTGGGGCGTGGAATTTTCTAGAACTTGTTTCAAGTAAATTCTCCTAAATGACACTCAGCTGAAAATATATTTGATGACAATGTTCAGTGGTTTCTTGCAAATATAATGACCTTTCCCACAAAGGGAAATCATCAAAATTTGAGGTTTGGTAACTGTCAGGATACAGTAGCCGTTGCACATGTGTGCTCTTATTAACAAGTCTAATAATTTAATAATTGTGCCTTCTAGTTTAATTTAGTAATATCATGATACTATAGGCTTATTTTTAGGAATAAAGTTTAAGAAGATTAAAGAATATTCTCTTTTAGTTCTTCAGCAGTTCTATGATGCAGACATTTATGGTCATAAATTTACTGTCATGAATCTCATTTGGTAGTATAGAAGTATTGTGATAACTGAGTCCTCCAAAGGTTTAAATGATCCATTTTTCTGTGAATGACAGGAAAACCTATAATGAAAAAGAAAATAATTAAAAGGGAATATGATCTCAATACTGAGAGAAGCTTTTATTTCCTCTCCCTTTGCATCCCATATGCAGTTAATCACCTCATTCTTTGCCACATCATTGACGGCTTATCTTTGATTCATGCCTTTGCTTCATACACTCCTTACTAACCTAGAGTAGTAATACCTCAACTCTGCCTTGTTACAACTGCCTCTCAATTGATATTTCTTATCCTACCCTCCTTGCTATCTTATATGACACTAACTAGCTTGGATTTAGAGAGCTTTCTCACCTCTCATAGTTCAAGAATTCACATTACTGATCTCTATCATGCATCATGGCAGTCCTAGCTCCTCTGACTCATTTTCAACGCTTGTAACATCTATTCGTCACCTATAGCCTTATTTTCTGCTACTGACCTGCATCAAAAAATTTTTTCCATCAACGTAGTTTTCTTTTCTTTTTTTTCCTTTTAATTTTTATTGGAGTACAGTTGCTTTACAATGTTGTGTTAGTTTCTACTGTACAGCAAGGTGAATCAGCTGGACGTATATATATATCCCCTCTTTTTTGTATTTCCTTCCCATTTAGGTCACCACAGAGCACTGAGTTCCCTGAGCTATATAGTAGGTTCTCATTAGTTATCTGTTTTATACACAGTATCTACTGTGTATATATGTCAATCCCAATCTCCCAATTCATCCCACTCCCCTCCTTTCCCCCTTGGTATCCTTACATTGGTTCTCTATGTGTCTCTATTTCTGCTTTGCAAATAAGATCATTAATACCATTTTTCTAGATTCCACATATATGTGTTAATATACGATATTTGTTTTTCTCTTTCTGACTTACTTCACTCTGTATGACAGTCTCTAGGTCCATCCATGTCTCTACAAATAACCCAATTTTGTTCCTTTTTATGGCTGAGTAATATTCCATTATATACATGTACCACATTTTCTTTATCCATTCCTCTGCTGATGGACATTTAGGTTGCTTCCATGTCTTGGCTATTGTAAATAGTGCTGCAATAAACACTGGGGTGCATGTATCTTTTCGAATTATAGTTTTCTCTGGATATATGCCCAGGAGTGGGATTGCAGGATCATATGGTAGCTCTATTCTTAGTTTTTTTTTTTTTTTTTTTTTTTTTGCGGTATGCGGGCCTCTCACTGTTGTGGCCTCTCCCGTTGCGGAGCACAGGCTCCGGACACGCAGGCCTAGCGGCCATGGCTCACGGGCTTAGTTGCTCCGCGGCATGTGGGATCTTCCCGGACCAGGGCACGAACCCGTGTCTCCTGCATCGGCAGGCGGATTCTCAACCACTGCGCCACCAGGGAAGCCCTATTCTTAGTTTTTTAAGGAATCTCCATACTGTTATCCATAGTGGCTGTACCAATTTACATTCCCACCAACCGTGCCAAGTGGGTTCCCTTTTCTCCACACCCTCTCCAGCATTTACTGTTTGTAGATTTTTTGATGATGGCCATTCTGACTGGTGTGAGGTGACACCTCATTGCAGTTTTGATTTGCATTTCTCTAATAATTAGTGATGTTGAGCATTTCATCTGTTTGTTGGCCATCTGTATGTCTTCTTTGGTGAAATGTCTATTTAGGTCTTGTGTGATTGGGTTGTGTTTTTTTGATATTGAGCTGTATGAGCTGTTTGTATATTTTGGAGATTAATCCTTTGTCAGTTGCTTCGTTTCCAAATATTTTCTCCCATTCTGAGGGTTGCTTTTCGTCTTGTTTATGGTTTCCTTTGTTGTACAAAAGCTTTTAAGTTTAATTAGGTCCCATTTGTTTACTTTTGGTTTTATTTTTATTACTCTAGTAGGTGTGTCAAAAAAGATCTTGCTGCGATTTATGTCAAAGAGTGTTCTGCCTATGTTTTTCTCTAAGAGTTTTATAGTGTCCAGCCTTATGTTCAGGTCTTTGATCCATTTTGAGTTTATTAAAGATGGCCAACACAGTGGTTGTTCTTGATTGTACAACTTCCTCTATACTTGGAAATTATTACGCTACCATAATCTCTTTTCTTACTCTCTGAGAGAGAGAGAAAAACAACCTTTATTACTGCTCTTGATCTCATCCTCTCAGACCCTGCTACATGCAGACCTCTCTCTCTCATCATCAATGGATAGAATTTAACATTCTCTTACTTTAAAAAAAAGGCTTTTAAACCATGCTGTAAGTTGCTATCCAAAAAGGTTCAATCAACTTCTGCCTAGTAGTTCTATCCATTATTGAAAGTGGGGCTATTGAAGTCTCCAAATATTATTGTTGAGTTTTCTATTGCTCCCTTAATTTGTTTTGCTTTCTGTATTTTGATACTCTGTTGTTAGATGTGTATATGTTTCTAATTGTTATATCTGCCAGATGGAGGGACACAAACTATCATAAAATATGTATAACTTACTTTGCTGTACAGCAGAGACTAACACAACATTGTAAATCAACAATACTCCAATAAAAAAATTAAAAAAAGAAAAAAGAATAAAAGAATAAAAGAAAAAAATTTTAAAAACAAAACAGAAATGTTCAATCAATGTTCCTACTTGGGCTTCCCTGGTGGCGCAGTGGTTGAGAATCCGCCTGCCGATGCAGGGGTCACGGGTTCGTGCCCCGGTCCGGGAAGATCCCACATGCCGCGGAGCAACTAAGCCCGTGAGCCATGGCCGCTAGGCCTGCGCGTCCGGAGCCTGTGCTCCGCAACGGGAGAGGCCACAGCAGTGAGAGGCCCGCATACCACAAAAAAAAAAAAAAAAAAAAAAAAAAAATGTTCCTACTTAATCAATAAATAATGAGTGCCTACTATGTGCCAGGCACTTGCTAACTGCTAGGGATACAGCTGTGAATAAAGTCCCTGTCCCTACTGAACTGATAATCTAGCTGGAAAAAGAAAAACAATACATAAGTAAACATAACTTAGATGGTGATATGTGCAATAGAGAAAAATGAAGTGGAGCAAGGGCTTAGAAAGGATGAGAGGGTACTGTGTTACAAAGGGCAGTCAGGGAAGACCTCACTGACATCTGAACAGAGATCTGAAAGAAGAGAGGGAGCAGGTTGAGGAGGTATTTTGGGCTGAAACATCTCAGGCAGAATAACCATAAGTAAAAAGGCTCTGAGGTATGAGTATGCTTGACTTACTACAAGAATGACAAGGAGGCTAACATGAACAGAGTCGAGAAAGCAAGGGGGGCAGTGTGGGAGACGAGGTCAGAAAGGAAAGGTGGGAGACTAAACCATGCAGGGTCTGTAGACTAATATGATGAATTTGGCTTTACTCTGAGTGAGCTGGGATACAACTGATGTCTACTGAGCAGAGAAATGACATGATCAGACTTACATTTTTTTTTTTAGTTAGTTATGTAACATCTTTATTGGAGTATAATTGCTTTACAACGTTGTGTTAGTTTCTGCTGTATAACAACGGGAATCAGCTATACGTATACGTATATCCCCATATCCCATCCCCTCTTGCATCTCCCTCTCTATCCCACCCCTCTAGGTGGTCACAAAGCCCTGAGCTGATCTCCCTGTGCTATGCAGCTGCTTCCCACTGGCTAATTATTTTACACTCGGTAGTGTATATATGTTGATGCCACTCTCACACTTCGTCCCAGCTTACCCTTCCCCACCCCCGTGTCCTCAAGTCCATTCTCTACATCTGTGTCTTTATTCCTGTCCTGCCCCTAGGTTCATCAGAACCATTTTTTTTTTTAGATTCCATATGTATGTGTTAGCATACAGTACTTGTTTTTCTCTTTCTGACTTACTTCACTCTGTATGACAGACTCTAGGTTCATCCACCTCACTATAAATAACTCAATTTTGTTTCTTTTTATAGCTGAGTAATATTCCATTGTATATATGTGCCACATCATCTTTACCCATTCATCTGTCGATGGACACTTAGGTTGCCTCCATGTCCTGGCTATTGTAAATAGTGCTGCAATGAACACCGTGGTACATGACTCTTTTTGAATTATGGTTTTCTCAGGGTGTATGCCCAGTAGTGGGATTGCTGGCAGACTTACATTTTAAATTAGTAATTTTGGCTTCTGTGTTCAGAGGAGATTGCAGAGGAGCAAGATAAGAAGAAACAAGTCAGGGGCTATAGCAATAAATCAGGCAAGAAGGCTGTGGGCTTGAACCAGGAGAGGAACACTGGAGACATTTAAAGATGTAGGGGGTAGGAGTTTATTAACTTATTTATTTATTTTTGCTGTGTTGCGTCTTCGTTTCTGTGCGAGGGCTTTCTCTAGTTGTGGCAAGTGGGGGCCACTCTTCACCACGGTGTGCGGGCCTCTTACCATCGCGGCCTCTCCTGTTGAGGAGCACAGGCTCCAGACACGCACGCTCAGCAGTTGTGGCTCACGGGCCCAGCTGCTCCGCGGCATGCGGGATCCTCCCAGACCAGGGCTCGAACCCGTGTCCCCTGCATTAGCAGGCAGACTCTCAACAAACTGCGCCACCAGGGAAGCCCACTGGAGACATTTAAACGCTGTATATATTTCAAAGGTAGAGCTGATATGATTCGTTGAATGATAGAATGTGCAATACTACTGCACCAAGAAAGGTGCAGTAAGCCCACGATAGGACGGAGAGCATGAGTTTAACTGTACCATCAATTGCATCTGCATTTTAATGATAAAAAACTTTACCCATTTAATAATGAGAAACAGAACTTCATTGTTTTCATTTTTGTTTCTTCAATCCTAGAAAATTCTGTTTATTTTCCTTATTTGTTATATTTCTTCTTTGGTAAATTTTCTATTCATATCCTTTATTTATGTATTAGAGACAGTGAAATCAGATACAATTTATACAATTAATTCAAGAAGAACCCTTTCTTTTGTTGAATTCTTATACTGTTTAGGGTATATTACCTGGCTCTTCAGATTCAATGATTATTACTCTGTTTTTATTTCTAATTATGATTCTTTTTTACACTTCAAATATTCTTTGATGGTCTTCCAGCTGAGTTTCTGTATTGTCAAGTTTTAAGAAAAATCCTATAGGAATTTGATTATAATTGCAATAAACTTATGAATTATTTTGAAGGAACACTGACATCATTATAATATTCAGATTTTCCTTCCACAAATATATAAATCTTAATTTCAATATTCCTTTCTTTTTCTTTTTTTGTCGCTTTCTTCAGGTGAGTCACCCCTATTCTTTTTTTTCCTTCAGTGTCTCAACTTTGTTGCTATGTGAATGGATCCTGAGCTGTTGTTTCATTCTCTACTGCCTTGCCTTCAAATCCCAGATGGTGGCTCATATAAAACTATAAAGCTAAGTATCATGCAGGGTGGATGAAGCTCAAGTATAAAGTTCCATAGTAAAGTTCCACAATAAAGTGAGTACCCATTAATTTTAAAGTGAAAATACAAAGGTGCCAAAGAGGAATAAGTGTTATGGGACAAAAGACTAGAACATGGCAATCGAAGGAACTACATTTTCAAAAGATGTACATCCAGAAGACAGGGAAGAAACAGCACCAAACACGAAAAACTAAGCACCTTTTCAGAAATCCAAGATTTTGAAAAAGCTTTTGGGTAAGGATAAAAGAGAAGGAAAATACAATGGATACTGTCAAGAAAGTATATTAGAATAACTGTACGAGAGCTTCTTTTTTTTTAATCTTTTTTTTTTTTGGCTGCGCCGTGCAGCATGCGGGATCTTAGTTCCCTGACCAGGGACCAAACCCATGCCCCCCCGGCAGTGGAAGCACGGAGTCCTAACCACTGGACTGCCAGAGAAGTCCCAGGACTATATCTTAATACAGGTGATAAAACTGGTCCAGAAGCAAAATGTAGAACTGTTAGAAATTTTAATATCCAGATACCTATTAAAACCCATGTCAAATAAATTCCTAAATTGACATGAAATTTGAGAAAGTAAAGAGAAGTATTTCTCTAGGTTTGAAAATAAGCAAAACAACAAGTTGATAAAGTAACATGACAGAAAATACAAGAAAGTATTCATGTGATATTAGAATCTGAAATAGTCAAGGAGGAGAGAACACTGGTCAGAGTCAGACGTATGCTTTTAGACCAGTGCTATCTAATAAAACTTTCTGCATTGATGGCAACATTCCATATCTGCACTGATATGGCTGCCATTAGCCACATGGGACTGCTGAGTACTTAAAACGAGGTTGGTGTAACTGAAGCACTAAATTGTAACTTTATTTTAAAAATTTTAATTTTGAAATTGTTGTAGACTCACATAGAAGTTACAAAAATAATATAGAGAGTTCCTGTGTACCCTTCCCCCAGTTTCCTTGAATGGTAACATCCTATATCACCACAGCACAGTGACCAAAACTAGGAAATTGACTATTAACAGAGCTTATTTGGATATCACCAGTTTTACATGAATCATTTCTTCCTTTTCTTTCCTTCTTCCCTTCCTTTTATAGTAAGTACCACTACAATCAGGATACAGAACTACCCCATTGTCCCTCAAAACTCCTCATACTACCCTTTTGTAGTCATACACTCAACAGACCACTGATCTGTTCTCTATCATTATGATTTTGTCATTTCAAGAATGTTTTATGTGTGGCATCACACAGTGTGTAAGCTTTTGAGATTGGCTTCTCTCACTGAACACAATGATTTTGAGAGTCATTCACTTTACTGCATGTTATCAACAGTTCATTCCTTTTTATTGTTGAGTTTATTGTATGGATATACCACAGCTTGTCTGCCCATTCACCTATTAAAGGATATTTATGTTGTCTGCAGTTTTGGTTATTACAAATAAAGCTGCTGTGGTATTAGTGTGCAGGTTTTTGTGTGAACATGTTTTTCATTTCTCTATTGTAATTAACCACAGGTTATTTACAAGTCTGATTGTTGGGTTGAACGTTAAGTGTAGTTTTATAAGAAACCGCCAAACTGTTTACCAGAGCGGCTATACCATTTTACATTCCCACCAGTTATGTATGAGAGATATGGTGGATTCCACATCCTCTTCATCCTCTTCAACATTTGTGATTGTCAGTATTTTCTATTTTAGCCTTTCTAATAGTGTGTAGTGTTATCTCATTGGGGCTTTAACCTACATCTACATGGCTAATGATGTTGAACATCTTTTCCTGTGCTTACTGACCAGCCCCGTATCTCCCTGGAGAAGCACTGTTTAAATCTTTTGCCTATTCATATTAATTTTGATTAATTTTAACTTAGAAAGCCACATATGGCTAGTGGCCATCATATTATTCAGTACAGTTCCAGATAATAGGAATGCAGCTTTCAGAAATTCTGAGACTTTAAAAGAAAATATGAAGAAAAAAAGAGAAGATATGGCAAAAATGAAGATTGATAGGTTTTAAAAATAAAATTTGATGAACTTGTCATAAGTAATCTTACTGAGAAAGAGAAGTGGTGGGAAGAAGAGTTAAAGAACTAATAAAAAATTTAGGTCTTTAAGTTTTGAAGGGACATGAATAACAGAGAGAGGGAACATATAACAAAGCTAAATCCCAAGGGGTGATACCAATTTCAATGAGCAGTTTACAGTCTAAAATGATTTGAGTTTTTGTTTTTAAAAGGCCAAAGAAATGAAGATTACTTCCCTGGTATTTGGTTCAGATCTGTGGGTGTCAAATTCTGCCTTTCTATTTAGACCACAATTCAACTGATGCCCAATTGTCTGGCTGGAATCCTAGACATGGAATATAATCCAACTATTCTCAATCGGAGATACAATCTAACTCAGAACCACGATGCTATCTTGTGTCACTAGTAAAAGCCAGTCTGCATGGGTTTGAATCCCACCCCTGCCACTTACAGCTGTGTGGCCTTACAGAAGTTGGTTAACTTTTGTCAGCCTGTTTCACCTGCAAAACAGAGATAATAATAGTACCCATCTCATGAGAATGAGGTTAATATGTCAAATGCTTAGAACAATGCCCAAGACACAGGAAATACTCAATAACTGTTAGCTGTTACTGGTATAACTCACTCATCCAGCGTTTTCTACTCTGAGCCAGGTGCTGGTGGGATGATACTGAATACTTCATGGTGATAGCCCTCAGCACACTCACTGTTTAACGAGGGCAGCAAGGGAGGCAAGCACAACAGGGTATCAGGAGCACTAGGGTGGGGCTTCTGTTTCCCCCTGTTTTGCTCTCACAATTAATACATGTTCTTCTCAGAAAAGTTAGAAAAACACTTTAATTACTCATATTACCATTCAGAAATAACCATTGTTAATATTTTTATGAATGAACATCCTGAAATTTTTCTTGTGAAAATATGTTTTACCAAAAAAAGTTATTTTCTTAGGATATATTGCAAGGAGGAGAATGCTGAGTCAAAAGGGGTATGTGTGTATGCATATACTTTTTAATGGTTCTTAGATAAATAGATATATACATCCATTTTCTGCCCTGCAGAAAAATGGCAAATGTATACTTCCAGTGTCAGTGTAGGAGTGGGCCCATCTCCCCACATTCTCCTTGAGTGATACCACTCTTTAAATCTTTGCCAATTTGGTAGGTGAATAAATGAAGTACATTGTTTTAATCTGAGCCTGAACATCTTTTTATTTACCTAGTAGGCATTTTGTGTTGTTCATTCACAAAGCCCTTCTTCATGCCCTTTGTCCACTTTGAAAGAGAGTATTTAAATCAGATCTAAGAGTCAGGAAAGGCTTCCCCAAATAAGGGATGTATATACCTAGTTTTGATGGATTCATGAGAATTAGTTAGACAAAAAGGAAAGGAAGAATACTCTAGGCAGAGGGAGACATACATGTGAAGGCTCAGAGGCCTAGCATGGCACAGGGAGTACAGAACTATGATAGTTCCAGCTGATTTCACTGGAGGGAGTGTACAGACATGCAAGAGGGGAGGAAACCAGAGAGCAGCAGGAACTGGACCACAGACTGTCTCGTGTGCTAACCTAAGCAGTCTGAACTTTATTTGGAAAACTATGTGAAAAGAAACAAAGACATTTAGGCTGGGAAGTAACATGATGAGGTTTATGTTTGAGAAAGACCACTCTAGTAGCTGAGTGGAGGCATGGAAATCAATTAGAAGGCTGTAATAATCCATGCAAGAAGTGGTGAGGCCCTAAACCAGGAAGGTGGCAGTAATTAACAAAGAGAAGGGCACTGATTAGATAGTGAGAAAGAATTCACAGAAAAGGAGGAGGAGAGAGTAAGAGGGAGGAATCTTGGGTTTCTCGCTTGGGTATTGGGGGACTAATGTTGTCACTTCCAACACACTTTTTGTTTTCGTTTTATGGGAGGTGGCCATAGAAAAGATGAAGAGTTTTATTCTGAATGTGTTGTTTGAAGAGGTACCTGTGGAACCTCCAAGTGGTGATGACTGCATGAAATATGAATATATTGCTGCAGGTCAGCAGCAAGATCTGGGTTGGAGAGGCAGCCCTGAGAGGTCACTCAGGGTGAGTGCATAAAGTGAGAAGGGCTCTGGGCTGAGGATCACTGACATTTCTGGGTTAAAGAGAAGAACAGAATTCTTAGAGGGATCCTAAGAAGCAATTTCAAGGATGCTGAAGGAGAAACTTTCAAAACGGAGGTCACTAGTGTTGGATGCTGCTGAGAGGTCAAGGAAAAACAAAAATTACCCACTGGCTTTGCCAATGTGAAGGTCACTGGTAACCTTGGCAAGTGAGATTTCAAAAAAAAATCCCAAAGACTATGGCACAGTCCCAAAGACTATGTATGCACAAGAGTTATGTATAATTAAAAATATCTGTCTAAAAGATATCTGTGAAAAGAACTCTTCTAATAAGTAAAAAAGTTCTAAATGATAAGAAAGCATTGTATCATAGTTTGAGTTTTTTCTTTCTTAATGGCACATGCAATGAGTGTTTTACAATCTTCAATTTGATGAAATATCAGTCTAAACATGTATATCAGGGGTAGAAAGCAGAAAGGGAAATTAGAGTTTATATTGTGAGTGTTTATGGGACTTCCCTGGTGGTCCAGTGGTAAGGAATCGCCTTCCAATGCAGGGGATGCAGGTTTGATCCCTGGTCAGGAACTAAGATCCCACGTGCCATGGGGCAACTAAGCCCATGCACCACAACTACTGAGCCCGCATGCCTCAACTAGAGAGCCCGCGTGCTGCAAAATACAGAGCCCACGTGCTCTGGAGCCCACGCGCCACAACTAGAGAGAGAAAACCCACACGCCGCAACTAGAGAGAAGCCCATGCCGCAATGAAAGATCCTGCATGCCTCAATGAAGATTCCACGTGCTGCAACTAAGACCCAATGCAGCCAAAAAAATAAAATAAAATAAATATTGAATGTTTACATTTATTTCTCCTCTGGTCTTGTTGCACACTGCCTGCCCACCTCCCCTAAGGCTTTCATCTTCCCTGCTTCTTTCATCCCTGCAATGGGCCAGGGTCTGTTTTCCCAATTTCTATCTAAGTGGTTCATATGCAATTTCAGAGTTCATTCAACACTTCCTATCACTTCCACTTTAATCAGTGTATGATTACTCTAACAAGTACTTTCCAGTGGCTCCTGGTTTTCCTCCGGAGTAAACTTCCTGATGAAGTGGATTTCTTGTGAAATAAAGGTACAGAGGCAGCCAACAAGAAAAGTTAGGAGGGAGAACTGGATTTTGAAAGATAAAAGCCTTAGCAGGTGAAGAAGAAATTAAACGGGACCTTATAAGCAAAAAGGAATTCTACAAAGGTAGAGAGATATGAAAAAACCTTGTGTGTTTGGAGACTTAGCAGGAGTTTGGTATTGCTGAAGTTGAAAATGTACAGTATGGATTTTACAGTTCTAAGGTCCTCCTCCAAACAGTAAGAACAAAAATAGGAATGTAAACTCCATCTTCAAAGAACCTAAGTGACACCTATAACCCCAAATCACTGTATATGAAGATAGAAAACAGCAGCAGAATGGTCAATGACTTAGCAGAGTAGAGGAGGAAGGGATATTAATGGCAAACAAACCAATTCTCCCTGCACAACCTCCAAAGGCCCAGGTTAGGAGGTACCAAGTACCACAAAAAATGGGCTAGGGTAGAGGACTGAACACAGGGGAATGTTTGAAAGTCTGCAGAGGAATAGTTAGAGTTCTCCCCACCACTACTCCACAAACTCAGAAAATCATACCTCCTTCATCCTGCTAAGACAGGAATCTTATTTGCTGGTGAATAAAACTGAACCAGAGAAGCACCAACCCCAGGGCTGTATATGAAGGAGAGGATGGTAAAGGACTTAAAGTTGAGTAAAAGTCTACTTTCTGAGCAAGTCCACCAGCCCCCTTTCCCCTGCCCAAGTCCAGGTCACCAGAAACCAGGCTTATTACCTCCAGCTCCCAGCCCCCACTATGGATTAAAGAATCCTTTTCTGGAGATTGGAAATCCCATCTATCCACATGATCACCTTACATGAAGCCCACTAATTGACAAATGCTAAAACAGAGAGCTTCCTCTCAGCTCTTCAGCGCCTCACTTTTATTTTAAGTCAGCTTTACTGATGTATAATTTACATACAGTAAAAATGTTCATATTGTGTAGTAACCACTGTCCTAAAAAAGAAAGAACATTTACATCACCCTAAAACTATTCCTGTGCCCTTTCCCAATCAATTCTCCTATGCTGCAATATCTGACAACTGCTGATCTGAGTCCTATCACGATACATTCATTTTGCCAGTTCTAGATCTTCACATGAATGTGATCACATGAGATGTATACTTTTTAGTCTGGCTTCTCTCACTTCGAACAATGGTTCCGAGATTCATCCATGTTATTGCATGCAACAATTGTATATACCTTTTTACTGCTTAGTAGATATTATATTGATATATAATTAAATATACCCAAATTTGTCTTATCTATTCGGTTAATGGACATCTGGGTTGTTTCTAGTTTGGACTAGTATGAATTAAAACTGCTGTGAACCTTCAAGTAAAAGTCTTTTTGTGAATATGCGTTCATTTCTTTTGGGTAATTAACAATGGAAATACTGAGTCATGAGAAGTGTACTTTAATTTTATAAAAACCTGTAAAATAGTTTTCCAAAGTGGTTCTACCATTTTATGCTCTCATCAGCAACACCTGAGAGCTCTAGTGGCTCTACAACCTTTTGGATACTTGTCAGTTTCCTTAATTTTACCCATTTTAGCGGGTGTGAAGTGGTATCCCACTGTGGTTTTAATTTGCATTTCCCTGACGACTAATGATATTGAGCATTTTTCTTATGTTTATTATTAGCAATTCATATGTATCATTTTTTGTGAAGTTTCTATTCAAATCTTTTGGGTTGTCTCTGACTACTGAGTTCTAAAAGTTCATTTACATATTTTATATGTAGATATTATCTCTTGGTCTGTGGCTTCCGTTTCCATTTCCTGAGCAGTAGCTTTTGTTTTTAATTCTAATTTTATTAATCCAATTAATCCAATTCTCTTTTATAGTTAATACATTTGTATCCAGTCTTAAGATCTCTGCCTATCTTAAGGACACAGATGTTTTCTCTTAAGGTTTTACTGGGGGTCTCAAGTTTTATGTTTAGGTCTACAATCTATTTTGAATTAATTTTTATGTATGGTATGAGCTGAGTTTGAACATCACCCAGCACCACTTGTTCAAAAGACTAACCTGTCCCCACTGAATTATGTTGGAGCCTTTGCTGAAAAGCAAATTACCATATATATGGATTTATTTCTGGATTCTCTTTTCTTTTGTCTTTATAAACACCAATGCCACTCTGTCATAATTATTGTAGCTTTATAGTAAGCCTTAAAATAATAATGTAAATCCTCCATTTTTTTCTTTTTGTTTTAGCTATTCTAAGTCCTCTGCACTTCTATTATCGATACTAGAATCAGTGTGCCAATTTTCACAAAGAAAACCTGCTGGGGTTTTGATTGGAATTTCATTGAATCTAAATCTCCATTTGGCAACAATGGAGACCTTAACAATATCAAGTCTCCAGTCATCACAATCCATGAACATAGTGTATCTCTCCATTTATTTAGATGCTCTTTTATTTCTCTAAGCAATGTCTGTAGGCCTTTCATTAAATTTACTCCCAAGTATTTCATGTTTTTTGATGCTAATACAAATGGTACTGTTAGTTTTATTTCATTTTCCATTGTGTTTGTTGTTGGTATAGAGAGATACAGTTGACTTATGTATATTGATCTTGTCACTTGCCACCTGGCTAAATTCACTTATAGTATTTGAGGGGTAAACTCCTTGGGATTTTCTATATAGACAATCATATTGTCTGAGACTAGAGAGTTATCACTTTTTCCTTTCCAATATTTACTGCCTTACTGACTACTGCACTGGCTAGGATCTTCAGAACAATATTGAATAGAAGTGGTGAGTTCAGAAATCCTTGCCTTGTACCTGATCTTAGTGAAAATTCTTTCACCATTAAATATGATGATAGCTGCAAGTTTGGGTAGATACCCTTTATCAGATTGAGAAAGTTCTCTTCTATTTCTAGTTTGTTCAGTTTAAAAAAAATCTCATAAGCTTTTTTTTTTTAATATGTATCTTTACTGGAGTATAATTGCTTTACAACATTGTGTTAGTTTCTGTTGTACAACAAAGTGAATCATCTGTAAGTATACATATATCCCCATATCCCCTCCATCTTGAGCCTCCCTCCCATCCACCCTATCCCACCCGTCTAGGTCACAAAGCATTGAGCTGATCTCCCTGTGCTATGCAGCAGCTGCCCACTAGCCATCCATTTTACATTTGGTAGTGTATATATGTCAATGCTACTCCCTCACTTCATCCCAGCTTCCCCTCCCCGTGTCCTCAAGATCATCCTCTATGTCTGTGTCTTTATTCCTGCCCTACCTGCCACTAGGTTCATCAGGACCGTTCTTTTAGATTCCATATATGTGCGTTAGCATATGGTATTTGTTTCTCTCTTTCTGACTTACTTCACTCTGTGACAGAGTCTAGGTCCCTCCATGTCTCTACACATGACCCAATTTCATTCCTTTTTATGGCTGAGTAATATTCCATTGTATATATGTACCAAATCTTCTTTACCCATTCCTCTGCTGATGGACATTTAGCTTCCTTCCATGTCCTGGCTATTGTAAACAGTGCTGCAGTGAACATTGGGGTGTGTGTATCTTTTTGAATTATGGTTTTCTCAGGTATATGCCCAGTAGTGGGATTGCTGGGTCATACGGTAGTTTTAGTTTTGTAAGGAAACTCCATACTGTTCTCCATAGTGGCTTTATCAATTTACATTCCCAACAACAGTGCAAGTGGGTTCCCTTTTCTCCACAACCTCTCCAGCATTTATTGCTCACAGATTTTTTGATGATGGCCATTCTGACCAGTGTGGGGTGATACCTCATTGTGGTTTTGATTTGCATTTCTCTAATGATTAGTGATGTTGAACATCCTTTCATGTGTCTGTTGGCAATATGTATGTCTTCTTTGGAGAAATCTCTATTTAGGTCTTCCACCCATTTTGGGGTTGGGTTGTTTGTTTTTTCGATATTGAGCTGCATGAGCTGCTTGTGTACTTTGGAGATTAATCCTTTGTCAGTTGCTTCATTTGCAAATATTCTCTCCCATTCTGAGGTTGTCTTTTCATCTTGTTTATGGTCTCCTTTGCTGTGCAAGAGCTTTTAAGTTTCATTAGGTTCCATTTGTTTATTTTTGATTTTCTTTCCATTACCCTAGGAGGTGGGTCAAATAAGATCTTGCTGTGATTTAAGTCAAAGAGTGTTCTGCCTATGTTTTCCTCTAAGAGTTTTATAGTGTCTGGTCTTACATTTAGGTCTTTAATCCATTCATAAGGTGGTTTAATTCTGTTAAATATTTATTCTGTATCTGTTGAGATGCTCACATAATTTTTACCTTTTATTTTGTTAATGTGGTAGAACAGGGGTGAGAGAACTGAAATTCATATCAGGAAAGCAAGACATAAGGTTTAAAATTAATTAATGATGAAGTTGCAATATATATGCATTTATAAATATGAAGGTAAATAATGGAAGAAATAGCTAAGAAAATATTGGCAGTGGTTGTCTCTGAGGAGCAGGCCTAGTTGGGAGGAGAAACTGCTATTTTCAAAAGGTCTTTTGAGGATTGACACCTTAAATATGACAATATGTAATATTTGATAAATTTTTAAAAATGGGTTTTAGGAAATGTAAAAATGAGGCTATGGCTGATTATTGTGTGCTAAGGCTTGGGGGGCAAGGGTGTAGGGGAGACAGACTCAGCTGCAGGCATGTGTTATTTTGGTGGGGAATCCAGGAGACATATTTCCCATTCAGATGAATATACTGAATTCCCATTCAGTAGAGATAGTTGAAAATAAAGACTTGGGAGTAAGCACCAGATAATGGTTTTAAAGCCAAAAGAGTAGACAAGAATGAACCTGCATAGGTGAGAAAAGAGTCAAGGACAAAACTCTGAGGAAAAATAAAAATAAACAAATGGGATCTAATTAAACTTAAAAGCTTTTGCACAGCAAAGGAAACCAGAAACAAAACAAAAAGACAACCCTCAGAATGGGAGAAAATATTTGCAAATGAAACAACTGACAAGGGATTAATCTCCAAAATACACAAATAGCTCATGCAGTTCAATATAAAAAAAAAATCCCAAATAACCCAATCAAAAAATGGGCAGAAGAGCTAGGAGACAATGGCGGAAGAGAAGGATGTGGAGATCACCTTCCTCCACACAGATACATCAGAAATACATCTACACGTGGAACTGCTCCTATAGAACACCCACTGAACGCTGGCAGAAGTCCTCAGACCTCCCAAAAGGCAAGAAACTCCCCACATACCTGGGTAGGGCAAAAGAAAAAAGAAAAAACAGAGACAAAAGAATAGGGACGGGACCTGCACCAGTGGGAGGGAGCTGTGAAGGAGGAAAGGTTTCTACACACTAGGAAGCCCCTTTGCGGGTGGAGACTGCAGGTGGCGGAGGGGAGAAGCTTCAGAACCATGGAGGAGAGCGCAGCAACAGGGGTGCGGAGGGCACAGTGGAGAGATTCCCGCACAGAGGATCGGTGCCCACCAGCACTCACCAGCCCGAGAGGCTTGTCTGCTCACCCGCCAGGGTGGGCAGGGGCTGGGAACTGAGGCTCGGGCTTCGGTGGTCAGACCCCAGGGAGAGGACTGGGGTTGGCTGCGTGAACACGGCCTGAAGGGGTTAGTGTGCCACGGCTAGCCAGGAGGGAGTCCGGGAAAACTCTGGAGTTGCTGAAGAGACAAGAGACATTTTCTTGCCTCTGTTTCCTAGTGCCCAAGGAGAGGGGATTAAGAGAGCCGCTTAAAGGAGCTCCAGAGACAGCATGAGCCGCGGCTATCAACATGGATCCTAGAGATGGGCATGGGACGCTAAGACTGCTGCTGCAGCCACCAAGAAGCCTGTGTGAGAGCACAGGTCACTATCCCCACCTCCCTTCCCAGGAGCCTGTGCAGCCCGCCACTGCCAGGGTCCCGTGATCCAGGGACAACTTCCCTGGGAGAACGCAAGGCGCGCCTCAGGCTGGTGCAATGTCACGCTGGCCTCTACTGCCGCAGGCTCGCCCTGCATCCGTACCCCTCCCTACCCCTGGCCTCAGCGAGCCAGAGCCCCCGAATCAGCGGCTTCTTTAACCCTGTCCTGTCTGAGCGAAGAACAGATGCCCTCAGGTGACCTACATGCAGAGGCGGGGCCAAATCCAAAGCTGAACCCCGGGAGCTGTGCGAACAAAGAAGAGAAAAGGAAATTTCTCCCAGCAGCCTCACGAGCAGCAGAATAAACCTCCACAATCAACTTGCTGTACCCTGCAACTGTGTAATATCTGAATAGACAATGAATCACCCCAAATTGAGGAGGTGGACTTTGGGAGCAAGACTGATTATTTTTTCCCCTTTTCCTCTTTTTGTGAGTATGTATGTGTATGCTTCTGTGTGAGATTTTGTCTGTATAGCTTTGCTTTCACAATTTGTCCTAGGGTTCTGTCCGTACTTTTTTTTTTTTACTTTAAAAAATATTTTTCTTAATAATTATTTTTTATTTTAATTACTTTATCTTACTTTATTTTATTTTATCTCCTTTCTCTCTCTCTCTCTCTCTCTCTCCCTCCTCTCTCTCTCTCTCCCCCCTCCCTCCCTTTCTCTCTCTCTCTTTCTTTCTTTCTATTTTTTCTCCCTTTTATTCTGAGCCATGTGGAAGACAGTCTCCTGGTGCTCCAACCAGGCATCAGGGCTGTGCTACTAAGGTGGAGAGCCAAATTCAGGACACTGGTCCACAAGAGACCTCCCAGCTCCACATAATATCAAATGGCAAAAATCTCCCAGAGATCTCCATCTCAACACCAACACCCAGCTTCACTCAACGACCAGCAAGCTACAGCGCTGGATACCCTATGCCAAACAACTAGCAAGACAGGAACACAGCCTCATCCATTAGCAGAGAGGCCGCCTAAAATCATAATAAGGTTACAGACACAGCAAAACACACCACCGGACGCGGACATGCGCACCAGAAAGACAAGATCCATCCTCATCCAGCAGAACAAAGGCACTAGTACCCTCCACCAGGAAGCCTACACAACCCACTGAACCACCCTTAGCCACTGGGGACAGACACCAAAAACAATGGCAACTACGAACCTGCAGCCTGCGAAAAGGAGACCCCAAACACAGTAAGATAAGCAAAATGAAAAGACAGAAAAACACACAGCAGATGAAGGAGCAAGGTAAGAACCCACCAGACCTAACAAATGAAGAGGAAATAGGCAGTCTACCTGAAAAAGAATTCAGAATAATGATAGTAAAGATGATCCAAAATCTTGGAAATAGAAGAGAGAAAACGCAAGAAACATTTAACAAGGACCTAGAAGAACTAAAGATGAAACAAGTAATGATGAACAACACAATAAATGAAATTAAAAATACTCTAGAGGGGATCAATAGCAGAATAACTGAGGCAGAAGAACGGATAAGTGACCTGGAAGATAAAATAGTGGAAATAACTACTGCAGAGCAGAATAAAGAAAAAATAATGAAAAGAACTGAGGACAGTCTCAGAGACCTCTGGGACATCATTAAATGTACCAACATGAGAATTATAGGGGTTCCAGAAGAAGAAGAGAAAAAGAAAGGGACTGAGAAATATTTGAAGAGATTATAGTTGAAAATTTCCCTAATATGGGAAAGGAAATAGTTAATCAAGTACAGGAAGCACACAGAGTCCCATACAGGATAAATCCAAGGGGAAACATGCCAAGACACAGATTAATCAAACTATCAAAAATTAAATACAAAGAAAACATATTAAAAGCAGCAAGGGAAAACAACAAGTAACACACAAGGGAATCCCCATAAGGTTAACAGCTGATCTTTCAGCAGAAACTCTGAAAGCCAGAAGGGAGTGGCAGGACATATTTAAAGTGATGAAGGAGAAAAACCTACAATCAAGATTACTCTACCCAGCAAGGACCTTATGCAGATTTGATGGAGAAATTAAAACCTTTACAGACAAGCAAAATATGAGAGTGCTCAGCACCATCAAACCAGCTTTACAACAAATGCTAAAGGAACTTCTCTAGGCAAGAAACACAAGAGAAAGAAAAGACCTACAGGGGCTTCCCTGGTGCACAGTGGTTAAGAATCTGCCTGCCGATGCAGGGGACGCGGGTTCGTGTCCCGGTCCGGGAAGATCCCACATGCCACGGAGCGGCTGGGCCCGTGAGCCATGGCCAATGAGCCTGCGCGTCTGGAGCCTGTGCTCCGCAACGGGAGAGGCCACAACAGTGAGAGGCCCGCGTAACACACACACACACACACACACACACACACACAAAAGAAAAGACCTACAATAACAAACCCAAAACAATTAAGAAAATGGGAATAGGAACATACATATCGATAATTACCTTAAATGTAAATGGATTAAACGCTCCCACCAAAAGACACAGACTGGCTGAATGGATACAAAAACAAGACCCCTATATATGCTGTCTATAAGAGACCCACTTCAGACCTAGGGACACATACAGACTGAAAGTGAGGGGATGGAAAAAGATATTCCATGCAAATGGAAATCAGAAGAAAGCTGGAGTAGCAATTCTCATATCAGACCAAATAGACTTTAAAATTAAGACTATTACAAGAGATAAAGAAGGACACTACATAATGATCAAGGGATCGATCCAAGAAGAAGATATAACAATTGTAAATATTTATGCACCCAACATAGGAGCACCTCAATATATAAGGCAAATACAAAAAGCCATAAAAGGGGAAATTGACAGTAACACAATCACAATAGAGGACTTTAACACCCCACTTTTACCAATGGACAGATCATCCAAAATGAAAATAAATAAGGAAACACAAGCTTTAAATGATACCTTAAACAAGATGGACTTAATTGATATTTTTAGGACATTCCATCCAAAAACAACAGAATATACGTTTTTCTGAAGTGCTCATGGAACATTCTCCAGGATAGCTCATATCTTGGGTCACAAATGGAGCCTTGGAAAATTTAAGACACTTGAAATCGTATCAAGTATCTTTTCCGATCACAATGCTATGAGACTAGATATCAATTACAGGAAAAGATCTGTAAAAAATACAAACACATGGAAACTAAACAATACACTACTTAATAATGAAATGATCACTGAAGAAATCAAAGAGGAAATTAAAAAATACCTTGAAACAAATGACAATGGAGACACGATGACCCAAAACCTATGGGATGCAGCAAAAGTAGTTCTAAGATGGAAGTTTAGAGCAATACAATCCTACCTTTAGACACAGGAAAAATCTCAAACAAACAACCTAACCTTGCACCTAAAGCAATTAGAGAAAGAAGAACAAAAAGAACCCAAAGTTAGCAGAAGGAAAGAAATCATAAAGATCAGATCAGAAATAAATGAAAAAGAAATGAAGGAAATGATAGCAAATATCAATAAAACTAAAAGCTGGTTCTTTGAGAAGATAAACAAAATTGATAAACCATTAGCCAGACTCATCAAGAAAAAAAGGGAGAAGACTCAAATCAATAGAATTAGAAATGAAAAAGGAGAAGTAACAACTGACACTGCAGAAATACAAAGTATCATGAGAGATTACTATAAGCAACTCTATGCCAATAAAATGGACAACCTGGAAGAAATGGATAAATTCTTAGAAATGCACAACTTGCTGAGACTGAACCAGGAAGAAATAGAAAATATGAACAGACTAATCACAAGTAATGAAATTGAAACTGTGATTAAAAATCTTCCAACAAACAAAAGCCAAGAACCAGATGGCTTCACAGGCGAATTCTATCAAACATTTAGAGAAGAGCTAACACCTATCCTTCTCAAACTCTTCCAAAATATAGCAGAAGGAGGGACACTCCCAAACTCATTCTACAAGGCCACCATCACCCTGATACCAAAACCAGACAAAGATACTACAAAAAAAAGGAAACTACAGGCCAATATCACTGATGATCATAGATGCAAAAATCCTTAACAAAATACTAGCAAACAGAATCCTACAGCACATTAAAAGGATCATACACCATGATCAAGTGGGGTTTATTCCAGGAATGCAAAGATTCTTCAACATACGCAAATCAATCAACATAATACACCATATTAACAAACTGAAGGAGAAAAACCATATGATCATCTCAATAGATGCAAAGAAAGCTTTCGACAAAATTCAACACCCATTTATGATAAAAACCCTGCAGAAAGGAGGCACAGAGGGAACTTTCCTCAACATAATAAAGGCCATATATGACAAACCCACAGCCAACATCATCCTCAATGGTGAAAAACTGAAACCATTTCCGCTAAGATCAGGAACAAGACAAGGATGCCCACTCTCACCACTCTTATTCAACATAGTTTTGGAAGTTTTAGCCACAGCAATCAGATAAGAAAAATAAAAGGAATCCAAATCAGAAAAGAAGAAGTAAAACTGTCACTGTTTGCAAATGACATGATACTGTACATAGAGAATCCTACAGATGTTACCAGAAAACTACTAGAGCTGATCAATGAATTTGGTAAAGTAGCAGGATACAAAATGCACAGAAATCTCTGCATTCTTATACACTAATGATGAAAAATTTGAAAGTGAAATTAAGAAAACACTCCCATTAACCATTGCAACAAAAATAATAAAATGTCTAGGAATAAACCTATCTAAGGAGACAAAAGACGTGTATGCAGAAAATTATAAGACACTGATGAAAGAAATTAAAGATGATACAAATAGATGGAGAGATATAGCATGTTCTTGGATTGGAAGAATTAACATTGTGAAAATGACTCTACTACCCAAAGCAATCTACAGATTCAATGCAATCCCTATCAAACTACCACTGGCATTTTTCACAGAACTAAAACAAAAAATTTCACAATTTGTATGGAAACACAAAAGATCCTGAATAGTCAAAGCAATCTTGAGAACGAAAAATGGAGCTGGAGGAATCAGGCTCCCTGACTTCAGACTATACTACAAATCTACAGTAATCAAGACAGTATGGTACTGGCACAAAAACAGAAATATAGATTAATGGAACAGGATAGAAAGCCCAGAGATAAATCCACGCACATATGGTCACCTTATCTTTGATAAAGGAGGCAAGAATATACAGTGGAGAAAAGACAGCCTCTTCAATAAGTGGTGCTGGGAAAACTGGACAGCTACCTGTAAAAGTATGAAATTAGAACACTCCCTAACACCATACACAAAAAGAAACTCAAAACGGATTAAAGACCTAAGTATAAGGCCAGAGACTATCAAACTCTTAGAGGAAAACATAGGCAGAACACTCTATGACATAAATCACAGCAAGATCCTTTTTGACCCGTCTCCTAGAGAAATGAAAATGAAAACAAAAATAAACAAATGGGATCTAATGAAACTTAAAAGCTTTTGCACAGCAAAGGATACCATAAACAAGACCAAAAGACAACCCTCAGAATGGGAGAAAATAGTTGCAAATGAAGCAACTGACAAAGGATTAATCTCCAAAATTTACAAGCAGCTCATACAGCTCAATAACAAAAAAACAAACAACCCAATCCAAAAATGGGCAGAAGACCTAAACAGACATTTCTCCAAAGAAGATATACAGACCGCCAACATACACATGAAAGAATGCTCAACATCATTAATCATTAGAGAAATGCAAAGCAAAACTACAATGAGGTATCATCTCACATAGGTCAGAATGGCCATCATCAAACAATCTAGAAACAATAAATGCTGGAGAGGGTGTGGAGAAAAGGAACCCTCTTGCACTGTTGGTGGGAATGTAAATTGATAAAGCCACTATGGAGAACAGTATGGAGGTTCCTTAAAAAACTACAAATAGAACTACCATACAACCCAGCAATCCCACTACTGGGCATATACCCTGAGAAAACCATAATTCAAAGAGTCATGTTGGGCTTTTCCCTGGTGGCGCAGTGGTTGAGAGTCCGCCTGCCGATGCAGGGGACGTGGGTTTATGTCTTGGTCCAGGAAGATCCCACATGCCACGGAGTGGCTGGGCCTGTGAGCCATGGCCACTGAGCCTGCACGTCCAGAGCCTGTGCTCCACAACGGGAGAGGCCACAACAGTGAGAGGCCTGCGTACCACAAAAAAAAAAAAAAAAAGTCATGTACCAAAATGTTCATTGCAGCTCTATTTACAATAGCCAGCACATGGACGCAAGCTAAGTGTCCATCAACAGATGAATGGATAAAGAAGATGTGGCACATATATACAATGGAATATTACTCAGCCATAAAAAGAAACAAAATTGAGTTATTTGTAGTGAGGTGGATGGACCTAGAGTCTGTCATACAGAGTGAAGTAAATCAGAAAGAGAAAAACAAACACCGTATGCTAACACACATATATGGAATCTAAGGAAAAAAAAAAAGGTCATGCAGAACCTAGGGGTAAGATGGGAATAAAGACACAGACCTACTAGAGCATGGACCTGAGGATATGGGGAAGAGGAAGGGTAAGCTGTGACAAAGTGAGAGAGTGGCATGGACATATATACACTAGCATACGTAAAATAGACAGCTAGTGGGAAGGAGCCGCATAGCACAGGGAGATTGGCTAGGTGGTTTGTGACCACCTAGAGGGGTGGGATAGGGAGGGTGGAAGGGAGGGAGATGCAAGAGGGAAGAGATATGGGAACATATGTGTATGTATAACTTATTCTCTTTGTTATAAAGCAGAAACTAACACACCGTTGTAAAGCAATTATATTCCAATAAAGTTGTTAAAAAGAAAAAAAGGGCAGAAGATCTAAAGACACTTCTCCAAAGAAGACATACAGATGGCCAAAAAAAGCACATGAAAAGATGCACAACGTCACTAATAGAGAAATGAAAATCATAACTACAGTGAGGTATCACCTCACACTGTTCAGAATGGCCACCATCAAAAAAATGTACAAACAATAAATGCTGGAGAGGGTCTGGAGAGAAGGGAACCCACATGCATTGTTGGTGGGAATGTAAACTGATACAGCCACTATGGAGAATAGTATGGAGATTCCTTAAAAAACTAAAAATAGAACTACCATCTGACCCAGCAATCCGACTACTGGGCATATACACTGAGAAAACCATAATTCAAAAAGATACATGCACCCCAATGTTCACTGCAGCACTATTTACAATAGCCAGGACATGGAAGGAAGCTAAATGTCCATCAACAGAGGAACAGGTAAAGAAGATATGGTACATATATACAATGGAATATTATTCAGCCATAAAAAAGAACAAAATAATGCCATTTGCAGAACATGGATGGACCTAGAGATTGTCATACTGAGTGAAGTAAGTCAGATGCAGAAAGACAAATATTATATGATATCGCTTATATATAGAATCTAAAAAAAAAGGGTACAAGTGAACTTATTTACAAAACAGAAGTAGAGTCACATATGTAGAAAGCAAACTTATAGTTACCAGGGGATGGGGGGTGGGAGGGATAAATTGGGAGATTGGGACTGATATATGCACACTACTATATATAAAATAGATAACTAATAAGAACCTGCTATATAGCACAGGGAACTCTACTCAATACTCTGTAATGGCCTATATGGGAGAAAAATCTAAAAAAAAAAAAATAAATAAAGAGTAGATATATGTATTACTGATTCACATTGCTGTACATCTGAAACTAATACAACGTTGTAAATAGACTATACTCCAATAAAATTTTTAAAAAAAGAATATGAGAATAATGAGATTAAAAAAAACCAAAAGAAACTCTGAGGAAGGCTGGTATGTATAGGGTGAGAAGAAGGATTCAAGGAAGAAGACAGAGAATGAATTTCCAAAGGGCAGGAAGAGAACCAGCCAAATATGACATGGAAGTCAAGGGAGGAAAGTGCAACATTCTTCCAACATGCTGAATTCCAAAGATTTTGTGTACCAACAAACATTAAAGCTATACTTTTCTTTTACAGGTGTTTCTCCCTAAATTCATGTAGAAATTTGGGAAGTTAATAAAACCTTAAACAACATAAATATAATGATGGAAAACAGAGAATGATGTTACACATATTTTTATGTTGCTATTTACGTGTTCTATTTCAGGAAACATCTGGAGCAGAGGGTATGAGGTAAAGAACTTCCTCTGCTTATCTCAAATGATGAAAGGGTTCAAGAAGAAAATGATCCACATAAATCATAGATGCAAGGGAAAACTGGTTGAATAGCCATGTCATTTAGATGGGACATTTTCAAGTCTGGAAGAAGAAAAATTGCAGAAAAGTGCCTAAAACTTTTTATTTAACAGAATACATAAGGTGTGATGATTCAGAAGGAATGAGTCATTTAGAAATAATAAAACAGTTTGCCTGGAAAACACAGGTGCTCGGTGGTGGATGACTCAGTATGGAAACTGATCTCAAGAGTACAATTTGGAGGAATACAAAAACATATACTATATGTATTTGCAGGATAAAAAAGGAGACCTGGAATATTTTATTTGTTGTGTTCATTTCAAAAATAGTTGAGAAAATAAATTAAGAAATTTCTTAGAAATTTTTTCTGGTGCTCAAAGAAATTATACATATGAACATGAAAGAACAATTAATGCTCTAGGTTTAGGGCTAATGCGTTAATGAGACTAAAAGTAAAATAAGAACATCTCAGCAGCAGGTCTAATTTGAGCATACAGGAATTAGACAGTGCTTAAACACTTACTTTTATCTTTACTCCAGTGGAGAAAGAGGAAATGTGCCTGAGGGGCAAAGCACCAGGTGGGCGGTCAGGGGCTCCTCCTCCCAGCTTCTGCTTCTGCACTGACCAGCTCAGTAAGATGGTCAAGTCACTTCCCTCACTGGGATTCGCCTTCTCTTCTGGAAAAATAGGACAAAAGATGGCTCTGGGGTCTAGGGAACACGAGAAAAGCAAAAAATTCTTTCTTGTTTTGAATTACAAAAAAGCTATATATTTACCAGAAAACTATTTTGTATTTTTTGATGTGGGAAGCACAATGAACTGGCTATTAATTTTTAATGCATGTAATTTGCAAAGCTACTGATTTCTTGGAGTACTGGCTCCAAAGGAAAATCAGGAGGTTAAACTTTGACCATTTTACAATTAAATAAAATTCTCTGTAATATATTCCGAAAAATAGTAATCTTTGACTGCTAGTAGTATTTTAAGTTACTTTAATTCATATATTTTCCTTTTCTAAGCCTTCTTCTTATTTTGGAGATTATATAAAAATGAAATCACATTCTGTAAATAAAAACCATTTGGATGGTTTAGAAGAACATATACACAATACAGTTAAATAAACATTTGAATGCTGCCAGGTACTCTTCAAGACAAGGGAACTACAAATCCTATAATTTTGCCTCAAACAGCTTGCAGTGTGAGTGGGCAGAGAAACAGAATATCTTTTACATCAAGGAAGGCACCCCAGAGAGGAGAACTGCCAAGCCCAGTCTGGAGTTAAGCAGAAGCAGTGGCTGTAGAAAGAAAGGGAAGATGCCCTGTGGACAAACGGAGCAAGGCAGGAGGTGGCCACGGGAGGCCTGGGAGGTGTGAGGAGCTACTGGGAGTTTGGTGTTATTCCAGTGGCAAGTTTGAAGAGAGGCTTCTAGGTGCTACCGCTAAATGGTGGGGGTTGGGTGGGAGGCAATGTAGCATCAGAGAGTCCCTGAGAGATTTCAGCCGGGGGTGGTGGGGACCAGGTCAGATTTACACTGTGGGTGTAGCACTGTGTAGCACTGCAGAGGACAGAGTTGGGCAAGCAAGACCAAAGCCAAGCAGACCAGGCAGAAGGCCTCTGCAGAGAGAGTCCAGAAGAAAATCAGTGAGCCTATAAATGAAGGAAGCTCAGAGGCTTATGTGACTACCCACGATCACAAATCTATGAGTACGTTGAATGTAAGTTATCTTTAAATCCTGTCCTTTTCTGTATCCCTGTGCAAGCACAAATTCAGGTCAAAGTTGACAACAGATCCTACATTCACTTTTATTAGGTAAATTATGGATCTTTAAATAAAAAAGGACTATTCATTAATGTATATTAAGTACCCAAAATGTTTAGGGCATTATAGAAAACAAGCAAAGCTCCTGATTATAGGAACTTATAAAATAAATGAGACAAAAAAGAATAGATCAATTCATTCAACAGGTATATACTGGGGCACTTCTGGGCCTTGATCACATTCTAGTGACAGTTCCTTTTAGAACATAATTTTTGCATCCTCTTTTCCTTTTCTGACAAGTTTATTTGGGTACAAGTGAACAGAGAAACTCTCCAGAGCCAAGTGTGCAATCCTAGGAGAGGACCAGGAACCTGGAGTAAAATAATACAAGCCTGGGTCAGGGGAAAACTTGCTTGAATGAGACAATAAGAGAACAGGGAAAAATGCCAACAGATGGCTTGGATGGAGTAAGCAGAGAAGGAGCCTGGAATTGCCTTCAACATAGCTTGGATTTGACAGATCAAAGTTATTATTGCTTATTTTTTTAAAAAACAGTTTTCATCTTTATAAAAGTAATGACTGTAGAAATAAGACACGACTGCTGGAAATAAAAGAGAAATACAAAGAGGAAAATAAAGATCACACCCAGAGATAATATCAATATGAACATTTTTGCCTTTTTTGGCTTTCAACACACACATAAACATTCTGTGACGATGTGAGAGAGTGGCAGGGACACATACACAATACCAAATGTAAATTAGATAGCTAGTGGGAAGCTGCCACATAGCACAGGGAGTTCACCTCTGTGCTTTGTGACCACCTAGAGGGGTGGGATAGGGAGGGTGGGAGGGAGGGTGACGCAAGAGGGAGGAGATATGGGAACATATGTATATGTATAACTGATTCACTTTGTTGTAAAGGAGAAACTAACACACTATTGTAAAACAGTTATACCCAAATAAAGATGTTAAAAAAAAAAAAAAAACATTCACAGAAATAGACATGGGAATTTTTCTTTCTTTTTTTTTTATTTTTGGCGGAACACGGGCCTCTCACTTCTGTGGCCTCTCCCATTGCGGAGCACAGGCTCCGGAAACACAGGCTCAGCAGCCATGGCTCACGGGCCTAGCCGCTCTGCGGCATGTGGGATTCTCCTGAACTGGGGCACGAACCTGTGTCCCCTACATCAGCAGGAAGACTCTCAACCACTGCGCCACCAGGGAAGCCCCAGACATGGGGATTTTTGTGAATATTAATTTTTTTAACAAAAGTGAGACAATTATAGTTTATTATCTGCTTTTTCCACTTAATATAGGGAGACCTCTTTTCAAGAAAATAAAAATCTATACCATACATCTTAGATACATTCTGTGGATATACCAAATTTACTTGTTCAATTCTTTACAAAGGCACATTAAGGCTGTAGGATAAATAAGGTGCAGAAAGGAAGCAAGCAGCAAGGAAATGATAAAACTGACTTCAGTTGTGGCAGCATTTTCAATATTCTAAAGGTGGAAAGAGGTAAGACATATGGAAGCTCATGAGATTTTAGTGTTCCAGACATAAGATGAATAATGTCTGATTCTGGAATTCTTTGTGGATGAAGAATTTCCAAAAAGGAAACAAAAAAAGTCTGCAGCCCAACACACACTAAAAATGAAGTAATTTCAAATCTTCACATCTGCAGAACAGATAGAATGTCAAAGACAGCAGTCAGACAACTAAAAACAGTGGGTGGACTGCTAGGGAAAAACCAAGTGCCATTCTAGTGATCATCCATAACCATGGCTTTCCCAGGAAGTGACAGCTCCCCACACTGTGCTCTCACACAAAGCGCACTGAGCCTTTCTCATGAGATGCTAGGCCGCCTTAAGACTTCGTGGATCCTCTTTGGGCCTCCGTTTCCTCCAGCACTTGGCTGGGCTCTGTGAATTACAAACTGCACTCGTCACAGTTCCCTTGGAAGCTGCCAATACTGGCCATCTCCCACTGCAACTAGAATAGTTCTGCTGTTATCTGTTTTATATATTGGATGGATCTCTAAAAAATATTTTATTTGAAAAAACAAACTTATATAGCTAAAAAACATTCTTAAAAATCACATGATTAAAAAAATAACATTCACCCTTCAGACTGTTAATCACAAAGGTAGGGGCTTCCCTGGTGGCACAGTGGTTGAGAATCCGCCTGCCGATGCAGGGGACACGGGTTCGTGCCCTGGTCTGGGAAGATCCCACGTGCCGCGGAGCGGCTGGGCCCGTGAGCCATGGCCGCTGAGCCTGTGCGTCTGGAGCCTGTGTTCTGTAACGGGAGAGGCCACAGCAGTGAGAGGCCCGCGTACCGCAAAAAAAAAAAAAAAAAAAAAAAAAAAAAATCACAAAGGTAAAAATACAAATTTATAATGGAGGGATCTGAAAGTCACCACCTTAACACCTTGGTTAAACTTAGAATCACTAATGGTGGGATAATCAGATATGTACCTTCCAATTCGATGTAATGAGAAGACTGAATATCATGTATGGACTTTTCTTGCCAAGAATATTTAGCTTTAATCAAACTTTCAGATTTAATGTCCAATTATAGGAAATACAGGCAATAGAGAAATAAGCTACACACCACCATGAGTAAACAGAGAAATTCATTATATGGCTCACTATAAGACAACTGGCCTGGTCTCTTCAATAAGTCAGTATCATGAGGGAAAAAGCATATGTGTGGAGCTGCGTTGTGGGGGGTGGGGAAGTGGTGGAAAGAACACCAACTATAAAGGCTCTGAGGTGGGAGCATGTCTTGAATATTTTAGCAAGAGTGAGAATGCCAGTGTGACTAGACTTTGACTTTTATTGGGTGAGATAGGAAGCTACTAAAGAATTCTGAGCAGAGAAATTCATGATCTTACTTTTTTTTTTTTTTTTTTTTTTTTTGTGGTACGTGGGCCTCTCACTGTTGTGGCCTCTCCTGTTGCGGAGCACAGGCTCCGGACGCGCAGGCTCAGCGGCCATGGCTCACGGGCCCAGTCGCTCCGCGGCAGGTGGGATCTTCCCAGACTGGGGCACGAACCTGTGTCCCCTGAATCGGCAGGCGGACTTGCAACCACTGCACCACCAGGGAAGCCCCTAACTTACTTTTTAAACAAGACCATTCTAGTTGCTTTTATGAGAACAGACTACAGGGGACAAGAGTAGAAGCAGGGAGACCAAAGAGGGGGCCAAATTTGCCTGGAATAATCCAGGTAAAAGATGACGTTGGGTTGGACCAGGTGGAAGCAGGGGAAGGGTGAAAAAGTCAGATTCTGGATATATGTTGAAACAAGAGCCAATGGGACAGATGTGTCGGTTTTGTGGAAAAGAGGGAGGTCAAGGATGAATCAAAGAGTTGATTTTCTAAAAACTGTTGTTTGTTTGCTTGAACAACTAGAAGAAGAGAACTGACTTAATTCATACTGGGAAGACTGCAGGAAGACAGATTTGTTGGTGGGAGAGGGAGCAGCTGTGGCAAGAAGATCAGTAGTTCAGTTTTGGCTGTTACTTTTGAGGTGCCTACTAGACATTCAGGTAAAGGTGTGCAGAATGCTATTAAAGAATTAAATCTGGACTTCTGGGGAGAGATTTAGGATTATACAAATTTGAGAGTCATATTTAAAGCCTTGAGACTAGATGAGATCACCAAGGGGGGGAATATAGAAAGAAAAGAGAGAGAAATATATATAAATATTTATTCTATAATAAATCTTATTCTACAAGATTCTATAGAAATCTCTATTTCTATATAGGAATACAATACAGAAAGAAACATCCAAAGGCTGAGCTTAGGAGCACTCAAACATGCAAAGTAGTGCTGTCTAATATAACTTTCTGAGATGATGAAATATTTATATATCTGTGCCATTCATGTGGCTTTTTTTTTTTTTTGCAGTATGCGGGCCTCTCACTGTTGTGGCCTCTCCCGTTGCGGAGCACAGGCTCCGGACGCGCAGGCCTAGCGGCCATGGCTCACGGGCTTAGTTGCTCCGTGGCACGTGGGATCTTCCCGGACCAGGGCACGAACCTGTGTCTCCTGCATCGGCAGGCGGATTCTCAACCACTGCGCCACCAGGGAAGCCCTCATGTGGCTTTTGAGCACCTGTAATATGGTTAATGCAACTGAATAACTGAAAACTTTATTTAAATAGCTACATGAGCTAGTGGCTATAGTACTAGACAGCCCAGACCTAGAGTCTGGGTAAGTGAAGGAGAGGAGAGAGAAAAGAAGTGGTCAGAGAGGGAGGAATTGTGAGACAGTTCTCCATGGGTCTCTCGTGTTTCTGTACACATTGCAAGCAAGACACTGCCTGTCTTGATAGTCAGTGATATGCTATTTTATATGATATGATAGTTCTGTATGGTCTTTTTCAAGAATGTCTGTATAGCAAACAGCCTTGGAAAACTTGGTATTATCTCCCTCTGGAGCAAAGAGAAGGCATGCTTATTGACCATTATAAAATATTTGGGTTCTCTAAGATAAGGTTTCCTTTCTAATAACACAACTCACCATATGGGCAGGTGTAGTCTGGCCCCCTTCACATTGTCTCAGAGTAACTGGGCCTAAGGGAACCAGTACAAAAAGACTCCTACTCTGGCTACTGCTATTGCTGTAAGTAATAAACTGTCTTCCGTCTCTGATGTAGAAGTCTTGTGTCTTCTACCACCATTCAGAAAACTGGCAAGCTAACGTGTCAGCTTACAAATAGGGTAAAATCTTAGATCTGCATAGTTCTTGACAAGTACTTTAAAATAAAGTAAAGAAGGTATTACAAGGAGGAGACAGTGGTTAACTCTGCTCCAGAATGTTAAGTCAGATAACTACAGAGAAATGTTTTGATGGAATTTTGGGAGCAGAAATATGACTGGCTTGAGTACAAAAAAAGAATGGGAAGACAAAAACTAGCAATAGACTACAGACAAGTCTTCCAAGAAGTTTTGCTATGAAGTTTAACTGAAACAAGGCAATAGTAAGAGGGGAAAGTGGAGTCAAGGAGGATTATTTTTAAGATGGGGGAAATACAAGCATATTTTCATGTATAAGACAATGATTCAGAGAGGGTAAAACTGATATAAGAGAAAGAATTACGAAGCATTTATTAGGTTAGTTCTTTCACAGTAACAGGAAAGAAAGCAGAGTATACAGATACTACTACAAGTAGTAGGTAGGTATGGTTGTAAAAGCCTGTGAAAGCTCTTTTTCTTCTATTTCTTTTCTGTAACTAGGAAGCAAGGTCATCAGTTGAAAGTGAAGACTGGGGAGGAGATGGTGAACATATAAGGAGATTGAAGACATGCAATAATCATCTAGGAGGAAATGAAACAGAAAATGACTGGAGAAATCTAGTATGATTGCCAGGCAGCATTATGGGCCCACTTGAGTTTATGATCATTAATTTAATGCAAGCTCAGCAGCATGATTTTACAGGCATGGAATAGGCAAAGAATTGGATTTAACCAGTGTTGTGGTTTAGCCAGGCAAGGCTGCCGAAGTGACAGAGAGGCAAAGGAACTGAGGATGTATGCAGGGAGAGATGATGATGATGAAGAGGAAGAGGAGGAGGAGGAACTCCAAGTCTCTATACCATCTCCAGAAATCCTAACCCTTCCACTAAGCCCTGTGGACTCATGGGTAGACAACAGAAAAATCCCCAGATCCTGCATCTCTTCTCTGAAGCTTTCTTCAACTTCCTTTACCTTCTTATTTAACTTGAAACTGTACTTTCCCCTGAGGATGCTGATTTCCCTGTAGCCCTTAGATGACAACTCTCTTTCTCTTCCACACCCTTAAAACATGAGGCCTGGTAGGTGCCCTTCTGGTTCCTCATTGCTACTTTCACACCATTCTCCACCTGCCCTCTCCCCAAATCCCCTGCTCTGAGTCACATAACATTAGACTTTACCACCCACCACCTTCCTTATTGCAGGACTGAAGGCTCCCCAAGGTCACTCCCTTTCATTCCTTGATTTTACCTTTTGGTTCAGTCACCCCAACACCATTTCTAGTGTAATTCTTATTGACTTTGACATTCAAATAGATAGTCCATCTGATATCCTGGCCTCTTAGGTTCTTGACCTTTTCTCCACAGTGTTAAATATGTTGACCTTGTTTTCTACCCTGTCTCAGCCACTTTCTCCCATGATCCTACCCTACACCTTTAGAACATTTAAAAGTATATTTTAGGGCTTCCCTGGTGGCACAGTGGTTGAAAGTCTGCCTGCCGATGCAGAGGACACGGGTTCGTGCCCCAGTCTGGGAAGATCCCACATGCTGCCAAGCGGCTAGGCCCGTGAGCCATGGCCGCTGAGCCTGCGCATCTGGAGGCTGTGCTCCGCAACAGGAGAGGCCACAACAGTGAGAGGCCCGCGTACCGCACACACACACACACACAAGTATATTTTAATAACCACACATCTCAAGGCTTATCATTTACCAAAAATTTATTGGTGAGTCAGAGTAAGAATACCCTCTCTAGGCCTCCACTGGCAGAGTCAAGAAAATGGTCATACATCCGGCATAAGACCATACTCTGCAGGAATTCATGCCAGCATCATCAGCAGATATAGACAGCACAAGAAGGAGAACTAGACAGGTTTCCTCTTTGAGGACTCTTCTCTTGGGCTTGTATTCCTTAGATGCAGGGGAGAGGTGTGTGTCAAGGACTGCGGGAGAGGCAGAGGCATGCTGCTATGCTGACTGATCCTTCTTGTACTGGGCTTGCAGAGGGAAGACTAGCATTACTACACCATCATTTTAAAAGTACTGATATGCTAGGTATTGTGCTGAGCACTTAAACGCATTATCTCATTTAATTTTTATGCCAGCATTGAGCACAGTGTTATCTCCATTTCAAAGATGAGGAAACTGAGGCTAACGGAAGTTAAAAAATAACTTGCTCATATTACATACTTAGAAAGTGGAAAAACTGATTTGAGCACAATTTTCTCTAACATGGAAGCCCCTCTGTCCATATTAAAGCCAAAGGAACTGGGATAGTCAGTACCTGAGTCCCTGCAATAATTCCACATTTCTCAACATCTAGAGAAGGAATTGTCTCAAATCTCAGTAGGCACAAGAAAAAGAAAGGAAGGATGGAAGGACAGAAGGAAGGAAGGACGGATGGATATAAATCTATAGAACAGTGAAGTTCCTTGTAGTAACCTGGACAAAAAGAACACAATAGTTTTTTTTTAACCCTAATTTTATGTTTCAGAAACCCTGAAAACTTAATAAATTTATTAGTGAATGATTAAATTGTGACACATAAAATAGCCATATAAAATAAAATCATAACAGATAAGTTGAGTAAAATGTAGACCCTTAAAAACCAATGAATAATGTTAATGCTACTTATTTGAACGTCAGACTATAAGTATATTACCAAACTTTGTAAGCATAATTAAGACAATGAGCTTGTTCAATAATAAAACTGAGAAATAAGTGAAAGCATATTCACAAATGGCATCATATCCAGAAATACTACTATATACAAGACATGCCATAAAACCAAGCACAAAGCTTAACTTTGTTTTTTTAGAACAAGTGACCTATGAGATTAAATCAACAGGAGGGAAATAAAAAATGCAGAAGACTCTAAACATGGAAGAGCTGCAAACATCAGGGCAAGAAAAAAATTAATGTAAGTGTAAAATATGAGATTTGATTTGGAGGAAACATAAATACAAAGATTTAGTGCTAAGAGTCTCTGAACAAAAGGAACTTAGAAATAATTTCCATTTATTCATGAGGTATTTATTAAGCATTTATAGCACTGCTACAGTTCCTCAGGAGGGAAATGATGGGATTCAGGTGGCAGTGGGATGGATCAGGGAAGCAGAAGCAGAGGTGAGTCAGAAAGCCACTGCAATTTACTCATCCTTATATCCCCAATGTGGAGCCAGTGCACAGCATAAGATAGGAATTCAGTGTTATTTTCTTAATGTATGAACTGTCAGATACTGTGAAGCACCCCAAAATTCAACTGGGGTAGGGCAACAGGGCAAAAGCCCAATGGAAATATCTACAGGCAAGAAGGAAATGAAGACTATTTTGAGTTGACAACCTTCACAGTTTTCACATGCCTCAACAGAACGCACTGCTTCCCCATTTCTGTGTTTCTACCCTGGATACAGCTTTGGTATCTTACTTATTAAGCCAACTGATCCCTTCTATTTAATCAACCTTGACCTATCTTAGCTGAAGTTGTATCACAAATAAGATCATTGGTTCATTCACTTTTGCTCCAATCCACTGAATCTCTGAGCTTGCCCAATGGAAGAGCGTAGGAAGCACTTGTCTGTCTGTAAGACAATTTCAGGCAAAAGGTTGTGGTCCTGTGGGCTCAAGAGTAGTACCTAACTATATAAAACAACCCTTGGGGCACAAGTCTGAGTCACCACCTCTAGTGGGGCTCTGTGGCCACAATTTCAGCAGAAAATTTTTCATTCAATATCATAATAGGTGTGTTTGGGAGAGCAGGGAGCTGGGAAAAAGGATGTTGAGATCAGACAGGAAAGCAGAACTGAGAACAAGGTTCAAAAGGTGACATGATGGGCATCCGAACCAAAAGACTAGAAGCAGGTATGGAGGTTGAGCATAGAGTCAGAAATTTGAGAGCAGGAGAGCTGAGATTAAACAGAGAGTTATCTGCTATAATAGAACAAGTGAGGTTGTTCATGACTTGCTTTGTATTTGCTGGTCATACATGTGGTATGTCAGACTGAGCTAACAGGTCCAAGTCTAGGGTCAGGGCAGCCACCAAGCCTGCCTCACCAACCTGTCATTCAGCCTCAAGTACCCTGAGGGATATGATGAGAACCCTGAGACACTCCCAAAGTTCTTCATTCAGTTGACATTCTGCATGTGGGACTAAGGGACCTTTGTGTTCCTGTAGATGAGGTCTAGCAAGGGTTTACTTGTTATTAATTAGTTACTGTACAGACAGACAACCCAGTACAGCCTGGTATATACACAACCAGAGTACCTTATGGGGGCAATAGATCTTTTTACAAATATCTTGGTAGGTGTTTATAAGGCCCCAAAAGTGGAATGGCCACCTGACATATTTGTAGGCCATACCCAGGATATAAACTCACTAAGGGCTATCAACCCTATATCCAAAATCTCTCTCAATTTTGACCACTTCTCAGTAGAATCCTGCTACAGTCTTGGCCCAAATTATCCAGCTCTCTCACCTGCACTATGATCATGGCCTTTTAACTGGTCCCTCTGCTTCCACTCTAGCCTCTCCATACTCCAGTCATTTTCCAAACAGCACAACTAGAGGGAAAACAAATCAGAGTGAATCACTCTCCTATTTAAAATGCTCCAGTGGGCTTCCCTGGTGGCGCAGTGGTTGAGAATCCGCCTGCCGATGCAGGGGACACGGGTTCGTGCCCTGGTCCGGGAAGATCCCACATGCTGCGGAGCAACTAAGCCCGTGAGCCATGGCCGCTAGGCCTGCGCGTCCGGAGCCTGGGCTCCGCAACGGGAGAGGCCACAACAGTGAGAGGCCCGCATACCGGAAAAAAAAAAAAAATAAAATAAAATAAAATAAAATGCTCCAGTGCTTACCTACTCCATTTTGAACAAAATCTAAACTCCTCTACCATGGCCTAATATAGCTCCAGAATCTGCCTACCACTTCCCTCACCTCATCTTGTACTGCTCTTCCTTGGCCTTTGTTTTGGTTCCTCCAATAGACTCTTCTCCCTTGACCAAGGCCCTGTTTCATTACTCTCTACCCCATTACCCAGTTTACTGTCTGTATCAGCACTTATCCATACCTGTAATTGTTTTATTTATTGCTTACACATTTACTGTATTTTCCCTGCAATAGAATGTAGGCTCCACAAAGGTTCAGGATCTTGTTTGCTTGTTCATCACTGTATCCCAACACCAGTACAGTTCCTGGTATAAAGGAAGAACTTAATGAGGAAGGAAAGGGAAAAGGGAAGGAAGCAATTTGCTAATATACTACCATTTCTGATTCTTTAGATGAGACTAGACTAGGAAAAAAGTCACCTTTTAAAACTAGTTTCAGGACGGACTGACTGACACCATCTAGGATGAAGAGGCCCTCTTGGACATTTCTGATAACTGCTTAGCCTAACCTTCACTTTACTTAATGAGAAGGTTTAGCATATGCTTTGTACCTAAGACCAGCATCCCTGGCCCCTATCACAAATGCCCTAGCACTGAGAGGCAACATACAGAAGACAATCCACTAGAACTGCATGACTCCCTTCCAATACACACTGAGAAAGACTGCCTACCAAAGGAGGATTGATTATTTGTGTACTATGGCTAGGAAAGTTCTTTTATAAAAGTCTACTCATCAATGTATCTCTGGTTCACCAGTAAGGGGGCTCTGTACTACCCTGATCTCCAAACTTAGCTTACACATGTCCAAATCCCTAGAGAATGTATTCCTGTATAGGCATTTGGTTACCAAAGCATCTGAGAACATTTTGTCAACCAGGTCTTAGTCCTTTAAGAAAAGTGACACATCCACACTGATAAATGGAGACCATTAAGAGCTTCTGCTGGTAGTATTGTCACTCAGTACATCTACCCCTAGTGGTGCTCCTCCTTATGAATGCCCTTGCTACTACTCACCTGTGCTATGCATGAATGGCTCAAGACAAACCCAATCCCACCACTTTGCAGTGGGAGGACTAGGCCATTTGAATATTGGTGGTTACTAAGCTAGGTGAGCTGGATGGAACTTAATGGAGCTCCCCAGTCTGATTTGTCATCTGTAGCTGGGAAACAGACTTCAGACCAAGGTATCTATCTATACCTTGATAGACATTACAGTACAGGTCTTAGGAAAAATTTTGGTTAAATTCCTAAAGTTTTAATCATTTACTTTATCTCGTCTTCTAGGGCCCTCATTCCTGTTGGATGGGAATCAGCTGTAAAGATTATTGGGGCAACAAAGTTGCCTAAGGTTATAGAATGGACAGTGGGTGGTTCACTTTGTAAAGTGACCTGATATTTTAAATTAAAGGGTAGGTGATTTACAATGTTGTATTAGTTTCAAGTGATTCAGTTATACATACATATATATGTATATTCTTTTTCAGATTATTTTCCCTTATCCGTTATTACAAAATATTGAGTACAGTTCTCTGTGCTACACAGTAGGTGCTTCTTGGTTATCTATTTTATATATAGTAGTGTGTATATGTTAATTCCAAACTCCTAATTTATCCCTCCCCCAACCTTTCCCCTTTGGTAACAGTAAGTTTTCTATGTCTCTGGGTCTACTTCTATTTTGTATATAAGTTCATTTGTATCATTTGTTTTTATTTATTTTCTTTCTTTTAAAAATTTTTTAAAATTTAAGTATAGTTGATTTACAATGTTGTGTTAGTTTTAGGTGTACAGCAAAGTGATTCAGTTTTATATATATATTCATTTGTATCATTTTTCTTAGATTCCAACTATAAGTGCTATCATAGGATATTTGTCTTTCTCTGTCTGGCTTACTTCACTTAGGATAATCTCTAGATCCATCCATGTTGCTGCAAATGGCATTATTTCATTCTTTTTATGGCTGAGTAATATTCCATTGTATACATGTACATCTTCTTTATCCATTCCTCTGTTGGAGGACATTTAGGTTGCTTCCATGTGTTGGCTATTGTAAATAGTGCTGCAATGAACACTGGGGCATGTGTATCTTTTCGAATTATAGTTTTCTCTGGATATGTGCCCAGGAGTGAGATTGTCCCATCATATGGTAGCTCTATTTTTAGTTTTTTAAACAAGCTCCACACTGTTCTCCATAGTGGCTGCACCAATTTACATTCCCACCAACAGTGCAGGAGGGTTCCTTTCTCTCCACACTCTCTCCAGCATTTATTATTTGTAGACTTTTTGATGATGGCCATTCTGACTGGTGTGAGGGTGATACCTCGTAGTTTTGATTTGCATTTCTCTAATAATTAGCAATGTTGAGTATCTTTTCATGTGTCTTTTGGCCATCTGGATGTCTTCTTTGGAGAAACGTCTATTTAGATCTTCTGTCCATTTTTTGACTGGGTTGTTTTTTTGATATTGAGCTGTACAAGCTGTTTGTATATTTTGGAGATTAATCCCTTGTCAGTTGCATACTTTGCAAATATTTCCTCCCATTCTGTAGGTTGTCTTTTTGTTTTGTTTATGGTTTCCTTTGCTATGCAAAAGCTTTTAAGTTTAATTAGGCCCCATTTGTTTTTTTTTTTGTTCGATTGTTTTTTTCATTTCGTTTTTATTCCCATTAATCTAGGAGATGGATCCAAAAAGATACTGTTGCGATTTATGTAAACTGACCTAATCTTCCTAGGAAGATTATATTTAGGAGACTATTACACTCTTTTTTTGTGTGAGGGTATACATATTTTATAATCTCTTTTTTTTCAGAGCTCAGGGCACCAATCCATTCCTTCTTAAACAAGTCTTCTCTCCTATGTACTGAACAAGAGATGTCCCTACTTCTTAGGGACCTGCCTTGTTCACAGGCTAGGCGGGACAACTTTATGAGTCACAACTGCTTTCCAATTCCTGGTCAAGTTTAGTTGAGACACTGACTCAAGGTAGGCCAATCATGTTTTCTCTCCTGGGAACTTGGAATTGAAGCACTGGAACACTGTCAATTAGCTGAGAGCTCTGGGTCTTAAAGTCCTACAGAACTGATGGCTGAGACCACTGTTTTGGGGCATCCCACAATGAGCAACATGGCAGGAGAAGCTGGTGTTAAGAAAACAGAACACATATAACACAGAGAGAAAGAGAGAGAGGAATATGTTCAGTTTCTAAAATTGCAGTGAACTGATGTGCTCCCTGTGTATTTTTCCTATAAATAACCTTTTTACAAATATATCTTTAAGTGGATATTTATTCCTTACAACCAATCATCTTCTATGACATGAAAACATACATCTTCATTGATATTCTCTCTCCATTTTTCTTTCAGCTCTTGCTTTCACAATACTCTACTGCCTTCCCTCTCCTGGTCTTTCTTCATTTAATCTGTAACCAAAAAAACTTCACCATGTGTAATGGATACGTAATGTGTTTTTTGTTTTTTGTTTTAGCAGCCTAGACTCTTTTGGACATTTTAATCTCTGATTATAATGGGGCAGTTGAGCAATACATGTGTCCATCTGCCTACTTTTAAGACCAAAGCAACAACATATATTGAAAGGGGGAAATCATTACCCTTCTGAAAGTGAGTGGCAATGTTGTGCTCTTCAGTTAAAGGGCCTCATCCCATGACACATCCTGTCCCTACAGTCTGAGGATGGTACGTCTTTTCCAGGCTGGCCATTCTGGATCCAGGCCCAATTTGACATCAATCAGTACAATTTCAGTGATCAGGCCTACAATGCAGATCAGTGTTTCCCAACCTTTCTTGAATAATGAATGTTTTTTAAAAATAATACTGTGAACCTCCTTAGGAATTTAAAAAAGTATTTTAAAAGATTTCTTATGACACAGATAAAGGAGTTTTAAGTAAAAATATTTCATCTTAGTTCAGCATATTATTAAAGCTTTATTATAAAGCTCATGTGGCAAAGTCTTTAATTATACTTGTAATATTTAAGGACAAATTTTGACTTCTATTCACAGTAGATGAACTGTTTTATCATGTAAAGAAAACCACATGTTGTCAAATAAAATTGTTAAAAAAATTAAAAGATGGATTTACAACCAATATCCTGAGAAAACCATAGTTCGAAAAGGGACACGCACCCCAATGTTCATTGCAGCACTATTTATAACAGTCAAGACATGGATGCAACCTAAATGTCCATCAACAGAGGAATGGATAAAGGAGATGTGGTACATATATACAATGGAATATTACTCCGCCATAAAAAAAGAATGAAATGCCATTTGCAACAACATGGATGGACCTAGATATTATCATACTAAGTACAGTAAGTCAGACTGAGAAAGACAAATATCCTATGATATCACTTATATGTGGAATCTAAAAAAAAATACAAATGAATTTATTTACAAAACAGAAACAGACTCACAGACTTTGAAAACAAACTTATGGTTACCAAAGGGGAAAGGTGCAGGGAGGGATAAATTAGAGGAGTTTGGGATTAACATATACACACTACTATATATAAAATAGATAATCACCAAGGACCTACTGTATAGCACAAGGAACTCTACTCAATATTCTGTAATAACCTATATGAGAAAAGAATCTAAAAAAGAATGGATATACATATAATGGAATCACTTTGCTGTATACCTGAAACTAAAAGAACATTGTAAATCAACTGTATTCTTATATAAAACAAAAATTAAATTTAAAAAATGGACTTGGCACCAAATGTATATTGAAATGTAGGCTGAAATTTAATCTACATTATAGCATCCAAAACAAACAAACATTAAAAACCTGATACTTGGAATTCTTCCATTTTGAGCTTATAAAAATCAACTCTTATTTTGATAATTTGGAGGTTTAGTCTTTTTTGTTTGTTTTTTAAATAAATTTATTTATTTATTTATTTTTGGCTGAGTTGGGTCTTTGTTGCTGTGTACGGGCTTTCTCTAGTTGTGGCGAGCGGGGGCTACTCTGTGTTGTGGTGCGCGGGCTTCTCATTGCGGTGGCTTCTCTTGTTGCGGAGCACGGGCTCTAGGTGTGCGGGCTTCAGTAGTCGTGGTTCGTGGGCTCTAGAGTGCAGGCTCAGTGGTTGTGGTGCCCGGGCTTAGTTGCTCTACAGCATGTGGGATCTTCCCGGACCAGGGCTCAAACCTGTGTCCCCTGCATTGGCAGGTGGATTTTTTTTTTTTTTTTTTTTTCGGTACGCGGGCCTCTCACTGCTGTGGCCTCTCCCATTGTGGAGCACAGGCTCTGGACGCGCAGGCTCAGCGGCCATGGCTCACGGGCCCAGCCCCTCCGCGGCATGTGGGATCTTCCCGGACCGGGGTACGAACCCACGTCCCCTGCATCGACAGGCGGACTCTCAACCACCGTGCCACCAGGAAAGCCCTGGCAGGTGGATTCTTAACCACTGCACCATCAGGGAAGCCCTGGAGGTTTAGTTTAATCAAGGTAGAAGAAATAGTTTCATGCTGCTCTTTGAGAGAAGTTCTCAGCAAACATACACTTCAGATCTTTATCACCAATAAACAAAAAGCCAGTTGGACAGAATAACACTGCATATTTTTTCTTTTTCATATTTTCAAGTATTTAAATCTTTCCTTTTTAGAATCTGAAGTACCTAAACAGAGTATGATCAATTATAATAAAATAAACATCCAGCTACCTATAACACTAGTTGTATAGTAAGTTGAAAATGAATTCTTTTTAGAGTAAACCTCTTCCTTATTTCATACCACATGGAGTCTCTCAACTGACAATTCATTTTAGAAATGAAATCATCTGAATTTGATTAGACCCCTTCTATGTTTCCTGATATTCAATACAGTATCTTTACCTTGCTATTTGTATTTGGTTAACCAACCTGAAATTATTTTCTCTAGAGTAGCTTTAAGAATAGGAAATAGCAAATGCCAATTATATGCATGTATGAATACACATGACTTTAAACTAAGGCATGCCTGGCTAATGTTTTTATATTTAAAATGATTTTTAAAACCCTTTTAAGTTAATTATAGATTTCCAGAAGAACTGCAAAGAGAATACAGAGAATTCCCTTATACCCTTCACCCAGCTTCCTTTAATCATATAGTTTTTTAAGTATTAGAAACATCTTGATATTTCATAAAAATTTTGATCAGATGAATGCAAATTACGTATTTCATAAAGAGCATCTTGAAATAGTTTTGCAGAACTATCATTTTTCATGCTCCTCATTAATCTACAATATCTTGACATGTGTTTCACACATGTTCCATCTTTAACCAACAGTCCATTATGAGTACAAATTAAACTATACTTAAAACTAAGAACAACACTTAAAAACAGTATAATGGTCCTTCTTAAACTCTTCCAAACAGTAGAAGAGGAGGGAATACTTCCAAACTCATTTTATTTTATTATTTAAAAAAAAATTTTATTGGAGTATAGTTGATTTACAATGTTGTGTTAGTTTCAGGTGTACAGCAAAGTGAATTAGTTATAAATATACATATATCCACTCTTTTTTAGATTCTTTTCCCATATAGGCCATTACAGATTATTGAGTAGAGTTCCCTGTGCTATAGAATAGGTCGTATTTACTTATCTATTTTATATATGGTAGTGTATATATGTCAATCCCAATCTCCCAATTTATCCCTCCCAACCCCCACTCCCTGGTAACCATAAGTTTGTTTTCTACATCTGTGACTCTACTTGTTTTGTAAATAAGTTCATTTGTACCCATTTTTTTTTAGATTCCACATATAAGTGGTATCATATGATATTCGTCTTTCTCTGTCTGACTTGCTTCACTCATTGTGACAACTCTAGGTCTGTCTATGTTGCTGCAAATGGCATTATTTTGTTCTTTTTAATGACTGAGTAATATTCCATTGTATATATGTACCACATCTTTTTTACCCATTCCTCTGTTGATGGACATTTAGGTTGCTTCCATGACCTGGCTATTGTAAACAGTGCTGCAATGAACACCGGGGTGGGGTGCATGTATCTTTTTGAATTATGGTTTTCTCCGGGTATACGCCCAGTAGTGGGATTGCTGGGTCATATGGTAGTTCTAATTCTAGTTTTTTAAAACAACCTCCATACTGTTCTCCATAGTGGCTGTACCAATTTACATTCCCACCAACAGTGTAGGAGGGTTCTTTTCTCCACACCCTCTCCAGCATTTACCGTTTGTAGATTTTTTTGATGATAGCCATTCTGACCGGTGTGAGGTGATACCTCATTGTAGTTTTGACTTGCATTTCTCTAATAATTAGTGATGTTGAGCATCGTTTCATGTGCTTTTAGGCCATCTGTATGTCTTTGGAGAAATGTCTATTTAGATCTTCCACCCATTTTTTGATTGGGTTATTTCCTTTTTTTGATATTGAGCTGCATGAGCTGTTTGTATGTTTTAGAGATTAATCCCTTGTCAGTTGCATCGTTTGCAAATATTTTCTCCCATTCTGAGGGTTGTCTTTTTGTTTTGTTTATGGTTTCCTTTGCTGTGCAAAAGCTTTTAAGTTTAATTAGACCCCATTTATTTACTTTTGTTTTTATTTTCATTACTCTAGGAGGTGTGTCAAAAGGATCTTGCTGTGATTTATGTCAAAGAGTGTTCTGCCTATGATTTCCTCTAAGAGTTTTATAGTGTCCGGCCTTACATTTAGGTCTTTAATCCATTTTGAGTTTATTTTTGTGTCTGGTGTTAGGAAGTGTTCTAATTTCATTCTTTTATATGTAGCTATCCAGTTTTCCCAGCACCACTTGTTGAGGAGACTGTCTTTTCTCCATTGTATATTCTTGCCTCCTTTGTCATAGATTAGGGGACCACAGGTACGTGCGTCAAACTCATTTTATGAGGCCAGCATTACCCTTAATTCAACCAGACAACAACACTATAAGAAAAGAAAATTACATGCCAATATCCGTGATGAAAAAAGATGAGATGAAAATCCTTAACAAAATATTAGCAAATTGAAATCAACAATACAGTAAAAGAATCATATAACATGGTCAAGTGGAATCTATTCCAGGGGTGCAAGGATGGTTCAACACCCACAAATCAATCAACATGACACACTGCATTAACAAAATGAAGGATAAAAAGCATATGATCATCTCAATAAATGCAGAAAAAGCATTTGCCAAAAATCACAATCCATTCATGATAAAAACTCTCAACAAACTGGGAATAGAGGAAATATACCTCAACATAAGAGAGGCCATATATGACAAGCTCACAGCTAGCATGAGATTCAACAGTGAAAAGCTGAAAGCTTTTCCTCTAATATCGGGAACAAGACAAGGAGACCCACTCTTACCACATTTATTCAACATAGTATTTGAAGTCCTAGCCAGAGTAATTAGGAAGAAAAAGAAATAAAGGAACACAAATCAGAAAGGAAGAAATAAAACTATACAAACGACACAGTATTACATGTAGAAAACTCTAAAAACTCTACTAAAAAACTGTCAGGACTAATAAACAAATTCAGTAAACTTGCAGGATACAAAATCAATATACAAATATCAGCTGCACTTCTATATGCTAATAATGAGCCATCAGAATGAGAAATTAAGAAAACAATAGCATTTACACTTGCATTAAAAAGAATAAAATAACTAGGAATAAAAGAAGCTCAACATCACTCATCATCAGAGGAATATAAATCAAAACCACAGTGAGTTATCACTTCACACCTGTCAGAATGGCTATTATCAGGAAGACAACAAGTAATAAGAATTGGCCAGGATGTGGGGAAAGGGAAACCCTTGTGCAAGGTAAAGTAAATTGGTGCAGCCCCTAGGGAAAATAATATGGAGGTTCCTCAAAAGATTAAAAATAGAACTACCATATGATCCAGCAATTCCACTTCTGGGTATGTATCTGAAAGAAATGAAAACACTAACTTGAAAAGGTATCTGCACTCCCATGTTCACTGAAGCTTTATAATAGCTAAGACATGGAAACAACCCAAGTTGCTTTTAAATGGGAAAAACATTTAAATAATTGTTTTATTAATTTCCAAAAAGCAATTACTGATACAGAAACTATTACTGCCTTCAACTATATAAATTAATTCTAAGATCAATTTATAAGCTAATTCTAAAATTTCACATGAAGTGGAAATGTGAAAGAAGAGTCAAGAGAACCTTAGGGTGGGGGGGACAAAGACAAAGTAGCAGCAATATTTTTTCCTTAAACTGAGCAGTGGGTAACAAGTGTTCATTGTACTGCTATGCTTTACATCTTACATATGTTTTATAAATATTGTGCTGTAGATGTTTAATATTTTTAAAAAGAACAAAGAAATAAGACCTTGCCTACCAAAAATCACAATTTATTATCAAGCTATAGTAATTAAAAGTGTGTTAATAGCACAGAAGCAAAGATCAGTGGAACTAAATAGAGTCCTAAAACCAACCTATACATATATGAGAATCTATTAACTGATAATTTGACATGCCACTTATTAGAAAAATTATTATTCAAATGGATAGCCAACTGAACAAGAGTCCTCCCTTGCACTATTCACAAAAATAAATTCCAGATGAATTAAAGATTTAAATTGTATATAAAAGTATAAGAAAATGTAAGATACTATGTTTATATCTTAAGGCAGGAAAGACATCCATTAAAAAGTTAGTTAAAAAAAAAAAAGTAAAGTCAAAAGCCATGAAAGCAAAGATAGGTAAATCTGACATCAAAATTAAAAACCATTACTAACAAAGTGAGAGGACTACAACAGACTGGAGGAAAATGTACCATTTTCATAAATAAAGAATGAATATCTAGAAGCCAAAGAACTCCTATAAATAAATAAAAAGTATTTGCTATGCTGCATATAACAGGAAAAAACAAAAATAAGAGTGCTTAAACAAAACAAAAGTTAAATTTCTCTTATGCAAAAGAAGCTGATGGATGGTGCAGCAGCTTGACCAAACGTTCAGAGACCCAGACTTTCTGGCTCACTGAGCTACCACCATGGTCCTCATAGTCTAGGATGGCTGTTAGAGCTCCAGTCATTACATCTGTGTTCCAATATATAGAATGTGTGAAGGGATGAGGGAGTGCCTCCTCTCTTGAAGGAGACTTCAGAAAGTCATTTCAAACCCTTCTGCTTATGTATTGTTAGCTAAAACTTACATAGTTATACTTAGCTCCAAGGAAGCCAAAGAATATAGTCTTCTGGATGGGGAGCAATGGACCTGGCTAAAAACTGGGGTTCCTATTACTAAAGATGAAGGAAGAATGGATCACAGGAGGTAACCAGCATTCTTTGCTATGCAATACAAATAGAAAAGAAGAAAAGAAATACAAATGGTCAAAAATTAGAAAAGATGCTCAACCACATGGAAATATAAAAACAAGGAGAGAGGAGTTTAAAAAACTTTTGAGAGAGGCAAAAATTTGCAAGTTGGTAAAGGCATGAGGATTTTTGTCCTCTGTTAATTTTTTATTTTTAACAAAGAGAATGTATTCTATATTCCTAGTGTAACTAAAAGTAATAAAAAAGTAATACAATATTTTATTTATTAAAAAACATAAACACATTACTGCTTTTAATTATATTTCATATTATACAGTTACATAATATTAGTATAGATACCCTGGGGACCAATTTGGCATTATCTATTAAAATTTTGATTATATGACTATATGACCCAGTAATTCCATCTTTCAGTTGTTTATACAATATAAACATTCACACATTTGCATAAGTACAAGGATGTTCATTGCAGTAATGTTTAAAAGAGGAAAAACTGGAAACAACCCAAGTGTTCATCATCAGGGGAACAGCCCTACTTAATTTCCTTCATAGCACTATTACCACTATCTGAAATTACATTATTTATTTATCTACTTATTTGTCATCTAGGAAATTAGCTAATCTAGGAAAAGAGTAGAGGCAAGGAGAACATAATTATATAATACTTGTTTGGTTAAAAATTCGTTAGAAATAATGCATTGTCTTTTAAAATAATGAATCAAAACAGACACCATTCCAGCCTTTAATAACATGATCCCGCCAGAAGGCTCTCATGAAGGCCTGCAGGTTTACAGACAAGCTGAGAAACAATGACCTAGATGAAGCCTCTTAACCTGCTATCCAGAGAGACCGTCATTGGACATGACCTGTTGCCCTTTTCTTTAGAGTCTGAGGCATTTCACAGTAGAATCAACACACTCTCTTCACTACGTGGAACACTTAACTGCCTTTAATTCATGGATTCCAATACTGCTGCCAACACTGAGTGAACCTCCACTCACTGAGCAGGGCCTGCCATGTGAAACAGGTACCAACTAGAATGCCAGGAGAATGTCAAGATTGCTAAGACATACCATGCTGAGAGAAGACAAAATGCTGACACCTGAGTCACAGTGCTTGGGGCTTGGCGTTGGTAGGAGTGCTGTGTTCATCAGTACTCATAGCAGGAGCATTCCAGGGCTCCATCCTCAAGGCTGTGAAACAGGGACTATGCCTGTGATCATGAAATGAAAGGGCTCAGTGTGCCTTTGCTATGATTTCTAAGTCCTTAATGACATACCCATTCACAGACACTAAGCTCTGCTTTTTATTTCTAACCTCACAGACAAGCAGTTTTCAAACTGCTTAAAACAAAACAAAACAAAACAAAACTGGAGGGACTCAGTTCAGAAGAAAGCTTAAAGATGAATAAACATACGGGGGCACGGGAGAGAAACAGCCTCAGTGCTCAGTCTTGGGGTGATGGGAGGAACACCCAGATTCTTGAGAGATCTGGGAAGAAGAGTTTGAAAGGGAAGGGAGTGCTGCGGAAAATGAACTTTAACAAAGACCTGAGAGAAGAAGCTTTGTAGATATTAGGGGAAAGCAAAGGTCCTGAGGCAGGGATGTAGCTGCTTTGTTGAAGGAAGAACAAGAACCATTTGTGACTGGGACAAAGTAAGCACAGGGGAGAGTAGTAGGAGATGAGGTCAGAGAAATAAAAGGGGGTTTAGATTATGTAGGGCCTTGTAGGTAAGTGTAAAGCCTCTGATCAGAGAACTTACTTTTAACAGGGTCCCTCTAGCTGCTAGGAAAGCAAGGACAGTAGCAGGGAAAAAGAGTCTATGACAGTAATCCAGGTGAGATACAATGGTGGTTTGGACAAGGTAGAAGCAGTAGAGATATTGCGATGTGACCAATTCTAGATACATTCTAAATGTAGAGCCAAGAGGGTTTGCTGATAGACTGAATGTGGGGTGAAAGAGAAAGAAGAGAGTCAAAGATGTTGCCAAGGTTTTTGGCCTGGGTTCCTGGAAGAATGGAGCTGCTATTTACCGAGATGGGACGGGCTGTGGGAAGAGTGGGTTTTAGAGGGGAAGAGGAGGAGTTCAGTTTGAGATGTCTGTTAGATATCCAAATGGAGAGGTCAAGTAGGCACTTTGATACCAGAGTATGAGATTCAGAGAAGAGGTCTAACTTGGAGAAAAATTTGGTAGTCCCTGGTGGTAGCAGTTGGTATATATTTAAGGTCATGAGACTGGGTGAAATGACAAGGAAATATGGTTGATAAGGAAGAATAGAGGTTTGAGGAATAAACAGCTCTCCAATTTTCAGAGGTCAGGAAGATGATGAAAACAAAAAGACTGAAAAAGAATCACCAGTAAGGTAGGAAGAAATCCAGAGAATGTAGTACTCTGGAAGCTAAACGAAGAAAGCATTTCAAAGAAAGGAATAATCAACTGTGCAAAATGCTGTTGAAAGGTCAAGTAAGAAAAAGACTGAAAACTTACTCACTGGAGTTAGCAATGTGGAGGGTAAAGGCCTGACTCAAGAGAGAGGACTCAAGAGAGTCTGGTGGAAAGGAACTGGACTGAGTGAGTTAGACAACAGAGAGGAACAGATTTGGAGGAGGATGCAGGGTCAAGAGAGAGTTTGGGCTTGTATCATAAGGCACTGTATCTCTAGTATCTAGCAAAGTGCCAGGCACATAGTGGTAACTCAATAAATATTTGTTGATTGAGGTGAATGAGATCACTAACCACTGATCAGGAAATAGTCTTAGTTCTAGAAGTTTAAAAGCTGATATATTGAAATGTGAGAATTCTTGGTTCAATTAAAAAGAACTGCCTTTATTCTCCTTCAAAGCCTGAAAACTCTTTAGTTTTGAAAACTATGACGCTCACACCTAGAACAGCTATCCCTAAATTTGAGAAGAGGGACTTCCCTGGTGGCGTGGTGGTTAAGAATCCAAGCAATGGTCCAGGAAGATCCCACATGCCGCGAAGCCACTAAGCCCGTGTGCCACAACTCCTAAGCCTGTGCTCTAGAGCCCGAGAGCCACAACTACTGAGCCCATGTGCCACAACTACTGAAGCCTGTGCGCCTAGAGCCTGTGCTCCACAACAAGAGAAGCCACCACAATGAGAAGCCTGCGCACCACAACGAAGAGTAGCCCCCTCTCACTGCAACTAGAAAAAGCCCACATGCAGCAATGAAGACCCAACACAGCCAAAAAAAATAAATAATAATAAATAAATAAATTTATTTTAAAAATAAATAAATTTGAGAGGAATAGCAACAGAATTTGACAAATGCATGCTCTACAAGAAAATATACCTTTAATCCTGGATGGGTACAACATATCCAAATACCTTTTGTACCTGGGACTCTGTGACTCACTGGATCCCAGCCCTCTAGTTATGTCATGACTCACTATGCACTAGAATGGAAGACTCTTGGTGGTTGCTGAAGGATCATACCACTCTTGGCAGTATCTGACAAGGGTCTAGTAATCAGAATAAAGAACTCTTAACTACTCAACAACAAAAAAGACAAAGAGCCCAATTAAAAAACAGGCAAAGAACTTGAATAGACATCTCTCCAAAAAAGATATACAAATGGCCAACAAACACATTAAAAGACACACAACATCATTAGTCATTAGAGAAATGCAAATCAAAATCACAGTGAGATATCACTTCACATCCACGAGGATGGCCATAACCAAAACCAAAACAAAACCAGAAAATAACAAGTGTTGACGAGGACGTGGAGAAACTATAACTTTCAAACACTGATAGTGGAAATGTAAAATGGTGCAGTTGCTGTGGAAAACAGTTTGGTGGTTCCTCAAAGAGTTAAACATAGAATCACCATTATGATCCAGCAATTCCACTCCTAGGTATATATACAAAAGAACTGAAACAGGTATTCAAGTAAAAATTTGCACACAAAAGCTCTTGGCAACACTATCTACAGTAGCCAGAAGGTGTAAACAACTGAAATGTCCATCAACTGATAAACGGATAAACAAAAGGTGGCATATCCTTTCAGTGGAATTATCATTCAGTCAAAGACAGGAATGAATATTATTCAAAGAAAGGAACACATGCTATAACATGAATGAACCTTGTAAACATCATGCTAAATGAAAGAAGCCAGACACAGGAAGTCACATTTTGTGTGATTCCATTTATATGAAATGTCCAAAATAAACAACTCCATAAAGAAAGAAAACAAACTGGTGGTTTCCAGGAAATAGGGGGAGAAAGGGATGGGGAGTAACTGCTTAATGGGTACACAGCTTCCTTCTGGGGTGATAAAAAATGTTCTGGAATTAGATAATGGTTATGGTTGCACAACACTGTGAAAGTATCGAGATTCACTGATTGTACACTTTAAAATGATTCAAATGTTTAATTTTATGTTATGTGAATTTTAACTCAATAAAAACAGTAAGTCACACAGCTCACACTTGACAGATCAAGGTCATGCACTCACAAACTGACTCTAAATCCTATTACCATGCAACCACTGTTGTCATCCTATTACCATGCAACCACTGTCGTCTGCTTTACAAACCAAAGGAGCTCTGGACAACCTTGGCAGTGAACTTTTCCCTCCATCTATCACCATCAGGCATAGTACCTAACTATATTTGTGATAAAAGAATTCCTACAATTTCGTAAGCACATACAAGTTTCTAAACAAAATATTTTCTTATCATAAACTCCCAGTATAAACCTTAAACCAAAGTCTGCTATTCATGTCACAAAGTCATTCCTCATTTAGAAGTTAACCATCATGCACCTAACTGATGAACCAATGACAGCTATGAAGGACAATCCCTTACAAGATGATACTCCTGTTTGCAAAAAGAGTACAGCAATGGGGCTTATGCCTTCAACTAATAAATACCATTCTTCACTAATAATCCTTGGCATTTTCCAACCCCTGTGGTTTCTGTTCTGCTGATAGATCACAACTCTTAGAAACATGAAGTGTAAAACTGACCTTTAAACCTTCCTGTGTCAGATTAAGGTTGCCAGTGAGGCAGAAATGGATAAATGACAGATTGGTAGTGAACATCTGCATTACAACCCACTCCAGTCATTCTAATCCAAAGTCTTCAAGGTAACAGCATTCACACAACCTTTTGGAAACCAAAGTTTGTTTGGTGTTTTCTTCTCTCTGAGCTCAATGAGGGCCTACTTCTCCAACTTATATCCATACCCTTTAATCACCATCAATGATAAAGATTTCAAAGTATGAGAAATGTTACATACACGCAACTGGAAAACCAAACTGCAATATCAAGTTAATTAGAAAAAAACACAGCTGCAAAAACTATCCCTAGAAATGACAGCTAGATACATATTCCATGACATAGACAAGTATTCCATTTTCAACATGCCAACAATCTGGTCTTTGTTCATCAGTTCACTGAAAGGATGATGTCAGGGTCACTGGAGCCCTGCTGGTCTTTAGGAGTTCTATGGCTTTCCAGATAAGAAAGAGACTAAGGGCCTAATCACCAACATCTGAGTCTCAAGGGTCCTAGCAAAATATCTCCTCAGTGAAAAGCACAAAGTCTCCAAAACAAATATAAGCAAGACCCCTCTGAAATGGGGTAGACGGGTAATCAGGCACCACTGAGATACCTCCCTGAAGTCAGGAGAAGCGTTTGGGTAACCAACACAGACTAAGCACCTACCATAGAGACATGTAAGACACCTCCCCCTGCCTCATCACTCCCCTTTTGGTTAAACGTCTCAAAAGATTTTTCCAACATTCACCATTTCCATTTCCTTACTTTCTACCCACTTCAATCTGGCTTCTGCCTTTTTCAATCTAAAACGGTTGTTGCTAAGGTCAAAGACTCCATTTGCTAAATTCAGTACATCATTTTAGGTTTACATCTTTACTTGATGACTCCTCTTTTTAAAATACTCTCTTCCCTTGCCTTTCATGACACATCTTAAACTGGAATTAAATTTGAAAGTGAACTTCTAAGACAAAGATCGAATATAGTTTAAATTACTCTCGAAAATTCTTTAAATGGACTATTAAGTAAAGCCTAACTGATTTTTGTATGCATAACTCTATACAGTAATGAACAGCATATATGTATGCATGCAAAAAAACAACAGTAAGTATACCTGCAAAATAGAACACTTTCTTTCATCTAATTAGAAACGCCCTCAGGGTTTCCCTGGTGGCGCAGTGGTTGAGAGTCCGCCTGCTGATTCAGGGGACATGGGTTAGTGCCCCTGTCCGGGAAGATCCCACATGCCGCGGAGCGGCTGGGCCCGTGAGCCATGGCTGCTGGGCCTGCGCGTCCGGAGCCTTTGCTCCACAATGGGAGAGGCCACGACAGTGAGAGGCCCGCGGACCGCAAGAAAAAAAAAAAAAAAAAAAAAAACACCTTCAAATATATTCGGTTAAGTTTGCATACCTTAAGGGCAAGCAAGGTGTCATTCCACTGTATCTCTGGCCACTTCTCATCCCTCTCCTGGGGTTACCCTCCTTGACCCAACTTTGAAATGCTGGGCCTGAGCCCTCTTCTCTTCTTAATCTCTATCGATGGTTCTCAATTTCCACTGCTCAGTGGAATCACCTGAGGACCTTTTAAAAATCCCACGCTGCAATTCAGAGCAAGCAAACAGAAAGAGAAATTGCAGTAAGCCCCAGCATTAGTATTTGTTAACCATTCAATGTTTCCAATGTGTAGCCAAAATGAGAATCACTATTCTATACTCTCTGCCTACACAGTCAGAGAAGAAAATAAACAAAGCAGGCCAGGAATAAGTTTTAGGGAGTGGTAGGCTCTTTGGTGGACTAGAAAGCAGTTGAGATCAGCTGTGACAAAGCTCCAATCAACTGCTCTCATATGGGAAAGCCAGCTCAGTAGTGCTACAGCTTCTCACTTTTAAAGAAGAGCTCCAAAATCTGGATTTTCATCGGAAATCTTCAGATTTTAAATTACTGGCAACTAACTCAAAATTAAACAACAAAAACCACTGTATGTGAAAAACAACACACATCTGTAAACCAGATTCAGATCTGAGCTGTGGGTGTACAACCTCTGCGCTGGGTAATTCCATCTACACCCTTCAATTTACACCTAAATATTTACATCCCCAGTCCATCACACCCTTCTGGGCTCTGGATTTGAATTATCAAATGCTTATGTGACATCTCCACTTCTCACCAGTCCCAAAGTGATCTGTAATTTAAACCACCTCAACCATTTATCCTTCCAATGTTCTCTAGCTCAGGTAACACCATTCACCTGGCTGGGTAAGTGAGAACCCTGGGCTTTATCCTATACATGTATTTCTCCCTCTCACTGCTTGGACTGTATCAATCAACAAATCCTATCAATTATGCCTCCCAAATATATCCCCTGCATCCATTTACTTCTCTCCATCTCCTCTGCTACCAACTTGGTCCCAGCTATCAGTTTTTCTCTACCTTTCACAGTGTAGTTTTCCCTCTGTATCCATGGATGTAAACCTGCAGATATGGAGGGCTGACTGTACTATGCCATCTTATATAAGGGACTTGAGCATCCGTGGATTTGGATATCCAGGGGGGTCCTGGAACCAATCCCCAGCAGATACCAAAGGCTGACTGTATTAGCCAGCTCAGGTTGCCATAATAAAATACCATAGACTGGGTGGCTTAAACAACAGAAATTAACGTTCTTACAGTTCTGGAGGATAGAAGTCCCAGATCAAGGTCCAGCAAGGTTGGTTTCTGGTAAGGACTCTCTTCCTGGCTTGTAAATGGCTATGTTCTTACTGTGTGCACATGGCCTTCCCTTCTTCCTCTTCTTATAAGGCCACCAATTTTATTGGATTAGGGCCCCAACCCTTATGACCTCATTTAACTTTAATTACCTCCTAAAGACTATCTTCAAATACAGTCACATTAGGGATTAGGGCTTCAAAAAGCAATTTTAGGGGGACACAGTTCACTTTATAACACACTGTAATCTTAGTTAGAATCAGTTTTCTCCAACATCTATTCATTTCCTTCCAAGCCATTCTCTCCAATATGACCAGAGTAATCTTTTACAACCACATATATTTACAAATGTGTGTGTGTACATATCTGACCCAACAATTCCACTTCTAGGAATTGATCCTACAAATATATTCACACACATGTGAACTAGCATATGCATAGTATGATTTGTTATAGTAAATTACTGGAAACAATTTAAATGTCCCTCAATAGAGGAACACAGTTTAAATGTTCCTCAGTAGAGGAACACAGTTTAAATGTCCCTCAGTAGAGGAACACAGTTTAAATGTCCCTCAGTAGAGGATCCATTAAATAATCTGTGGTGTATCTATACAATGGAATACTATACAGTCATTCAAAAGAATAAGAAAACTATATATTAGAATGGAAAGATTTCCAGGACATTGTTAAGAGAACAAAACAAGGAACAGAACAGTGTGTACAGTATGCTACCATTTGTGTAAACAACAGGAGGAAAGAATATACATTTGCTTGAATGTCACAGAAAATGTCTAGAATGATACATAAAACTACTAACAGTGGTTATCCCGCTGGAAGGTATGAGGAAAGTGGTAGCTAGGGGAGGAAATAAGACCCACTGCAGACATTCTGATCTAATGGGCCTGGAGCATGGCCCAGGCACTAGTATTGTTTTAAGTTCCTCTAGTGATTCTGATAAACAGGCTGGACTGAGAACTGCTGCTCACCGTGCCTTCACCTACTTTCCCAGCTTCATTTTGTATCATCCGGCCCCTATCACTCTCCATCCTCCAGCCATACTGGCCTCTGAATTCCCAGGATAGGCCCCGCTCCTTCTGCCTGGAATATAGTCCCCCTAAGCTTTACCTTGTAACTTCTACTTATTCTTCAGTCTACCTCCCCTTACAGGTTACTTCCCAAAGAAACCTTCCCTAGTTTCCAAACTAGGTCAGTACCCCTTTTTTATGTACTCAGAGCACCCTGTACTTCTTCCAGAATCTATCACAATTGTAATGAGGAACTGTATAATTATACATGTATGTGTCTGTCACTCTCTTTAGACTGTAAGGTCCAGGAGTGCAGAGACCACATCCATGGCTTTTACCACTGTATTCCCACTAAATTAAGGTCTGGCTGGCAAGGTAGGCTCTCTCTCAGATGTTTGTTAAATGAATAACTGCTCTTACCTTCAAACCCAGCAGAGTAGAAAAAATGACACAGAAGCAAATGAGGACAATGCAGTGTCATTAGTGTTAAGAGAGCAGTCCCTTTAGAACAGTGGTTCTCAACTGGGGGTGATTTTGGCCCTCCCAGGGGACATCTGGCAACGTCTAGAGGCATTTTTGAGTGTGGGTGGTGTGGGTTGTGTGACTGTTTGACTGTCACAACTGTGTATGTATGCAGGCGGACTACTGGTAACTATTAACTAGAGGTCAGGAATGCTGCTAAACATCCTATAGTGCACCGGATAGCCTCCACGAGAAGAATTATCTGGTCCAAAATGTCAATGGTTACCTCTAATTTAGAGGACGATCATACTCAAAAGGGTGATCAATTCTATTCCAGCCAGTGGGTTTTTTTGGGGGGAAAGGTGCGGTGAGGAGGATGTCAAGAAAAACTTCAGAGAGGAAGTAAAGCTTTAAACTGTGTGTTGAAGGGTGGCATGGACCATATCAGTGTAGACTGTTTGCCAGAAGTAATGTGAAGCCTCTGAAGCATTTAACAGCAAAGTTATGGTTTGAACAGGTATCCCCCTCAAGTAGCCCATACCCCAATATTACTCATCTCCTTTATTCCCTTCTTGCTGAAACAAACCTTTCATTCTTCTAGGGCAGTGGTTTCAGCTAAACATTAAGGCCAAATTAAGTCAGACTAAGATAAAGTCGTATAGCCCTTTCAATCTCCAGAATGTTAGCTGCATTTTAAAATATGCAAATACTTATGAATACAAATAAATCTTTAACTGCTTAAAGTTCAGATTATTTGTAGATAAAGCTATTTTTTGAACTCAACAGCCAGGTTGGTCCTGGTAAAGACTTCTCTAAAGCTTTCCATTTTTAAAAAAACCTTCTTTCCTCTGTCCTCAATTTCTGAGCTCCCAGAATTAGAAAAGCTTCAAGTTTTTCCACAAGTATCTCATGCTATAAGTTCTTCTGCCAGAGAGGACAGGATGCAATAAGTGTGAATAAACTGTATGTATAAATTTGTCTATAGATTTTTTAAAAGGCTTTCACTAAAAGTCATGGATACTCCCGGAAGAAATGAAATTGAGGTAATTTAAAATAGTATGACCAAGAAAGAAAACCGTGTTTTACTATAACACAAGCCTGCTGCCTACTGAGCTGGAAACACACGCTCTGCTCTAGTATGGCTATTCTTAAGGTCTCAGACTGGGTGCTCTCTCTATGAGAAACTGAGGCCTGAGACTAACGAAGAACAAAGAAAAATGCTTGGCACGGAAGGTTTGGGCGACGTTTTGTACATAAAAGATTTGAAGAGGAAGACTTCCTCAGATTTTGGAAGGCACACTGATCACTCTTTTTTTGCTTACGTGTTAAAAATTTTTATTTCGTGTTTCCAGACCACTTCCTAATAAGAAAATACCTTATAATTTACAAAGAGCAATTTATCCTCCCTTACATTTGCTGACCACTAAAACTGGATACAGTTTCCTTAAGCTTTACCAGAGTCAGAGGATTGGGAATAATGTCAGCATAGCAGAGTTCAGATGCAACATCAACTCCAAGGCCGGCCAGCTGGTTTCCATCGAGAGGTCCCCCAGGAGAAAGCCCCTCCGAGGAGGAGGCCGGGGTCGGCGCGGGAGTGAGACCCACCGGGGCGGCCCAGCGGCGGGCGCGGAGCAAGGCCGGGGTCAGTCCAACCCCTGTTTTACCTTTGTTTCAGGTACTCCCGCTCCCAGCCAGGCCTGGGATCCCGCCCGAGGCCGCGAGCTGGTGACACATCCTTCTTTGGCTAAGTCAGGCCGAGGTTGGTCAGGGGGCGGGGAAGGAAAATAAAGGCTCAGCGCCTAACGACGTGACTCTCAGTTCTTCCAAAACGCTGGCATTTGTTTCTCTGCCAAGCTTTCCTATTAACAAGTTCCCGAGGGTTGTACGGGCGAACTGGCCCCCCAGTCCCCCGAAAGTGGGAGGGACCAAGCCGTCCCCCGCCTTCCCTCCTCCGTGGGCGCCCCCGGGGCAGGCCGTTTCCACACCTCCCGGGCTGACAAGGCCCGGGACCGAGCCGGGCGTGCGGCGGCGCCCGCACCGCCTCGAACCCCGACTTGCGCGGCTGAGCCAGCAGGGCCAGCGCCGCGCTGCCCCGCCGACCCCGCCGGCCGCTGGGGCCAGGCCGGTCCCCGCCCTCAGACCCCGGCCCCGCCCGCCCGGGCCTCCGCGCACCGCCCCCCGCCCTCGCCACAACCCGCGAGCCGAACGCGGGGCGCGAGGGCTCCGGGCCGAGCGGCGGGCGGCCCCACGCTTACCTCAGCGCCCGCGGTTCCTCCTCTGGCTGCTGCCTCCGCTCGCGCACAACGTTGGCCGCCAGGGCTCCCGGCGGCGCGGGATGTGGGCTGGGAAAGCGGCGCGTGAGGAGCTGAGGCCCAAGCGCGCCCCGCCCAGCCGCCCGTCCACCCCCGCCCATCCCTCAGCCCCACCCTCTGCTGCGGGCTCGGCACCCCGCCCCGCCCGCCAGGCTCCGCCCCTCCCAGCGGGTCCCGCCCACTCTGCCGGCCAGAGAGTGAAAGAAAGTGGGCAGTCAGGGGCGCCGCAAGAGCCGCCACCGCCGCTGTCCGTGCGGTCCCCTGTATGGCGGGCCTTCGGCGATGCGATTCGTAGTGCTTACTACGATTTGGCGGATGAGAGTTTCACTCTCTGATTTATTATTATTGTTATCGTTGTTGTTATCTTCATTATTTGTTTTGCCCTCCTGTAGCCGACTAGATGGTTCCATTGAGGCCAGAGGCGGTGGACAGGTAGCCCTCACTGCTGACCAGACACTCCCTGTCACTCCGATCCTACCTGTGGCCAGCACCTGCGCCACGTCATTATGATATAGTGAACAAGTTGTGTGAATTTTGAAAGAAGATATTTATTTTTAACAGTTATTGTTAAATATAACACAAATATAGAAAGCCGTATAAAACCAATGTACTTATGAATTATCCTGAGACATAACACCCTTATAACCACTCCTGAGATTTAACACCATGTGAAATGGTCTGGTTTAAAACATAAATCTCATCGCTAGCTGGGGTACTCAGCTTGGGAATGTCCTCCCAAAATTGCCTTCCTTGTAACTGACACAGGAACTCATAGGCCACCTGCCCACAATCATGTGCTAAGAGCACATATGAAAAATGTGAAAAAGTGAAATTCTTAATAAAAAAGATAAGTCAATAAATACATAAACATGTGAACAACTTAAAAAATAAGTCAATCAGGAGATTGAACAGCATGAGTAAGGAGCACCTAGGGGTGGGAGGTAGGTGGGTATGTGAAGACTTAAAAATAGCCAGGGATTAGGTGGCCTGCTAGGATAGGTCCTGGACACCTAGCTGTCCTCACTCTGTGTCACTGGCACCTAGCATAGCACCAGGCGTATAATAGGTACTGTGTGTGTATTATAGTTCAAGGAAAGAAAAATATTATATATATATATATATATATATATATATATATATATATATATATATATATATATATATATATATACAGTTGACCCTTGAACAAGGTTGGGCAGGTTAGGGGCGTCTACCACCCACCCACCTCCCTTGCAGTGGAAAGTCCTCTTTACTGCTATCTCGACCTCAAAAACAAAGGAATTGATAAATGACTCACCTAAGGGCACGAAGCTGAAAAAGTGGATAGAATCAGGACTCAAAACCCTAGTTGTTTTGACTCCACATACTGCAATCTCTAATCAAACAAAACTTTTCCCCACATTTACAGATCTGTAACATGAAAATCCAAGTACCATATTTATTGAAAAATATCTGCATATAAATGGACCTGCAAAGTCCAAACCCTTGTTGTTCAAGGGTCAACTGTATAATCACCCAAAACATGCTTTGCGCACTGAACAATTTCATCCAGGGTCAGATCTTCCAATAGCTAAAATGATGTGCTCTATAAGATGCCTTCATGCCTTTGAAAGAGGTCATTATACTTTAAACCTTATACTGCTTTCCAGTTTTAAAAAAGCCCTTTCGTGTGCATTAGGGTATCTAACTTGAGACTTAGAGCAGTCATGTGAGAAAAGCAGGGCAGGATGGAAGGACTTTGCAAAGGTCACAGTGTAATGCATACCTGTAAGGAAGGGAAGTACACAATGAACTATACAACAATTTTAGTACTGCTGACCCTGCCAATCTCTGCTGGATTACTGGTTTGCCTTGACAGTTTTATTACCTGAGTTTTTAACATTAGAGATTTTTGGGCTCCTTTGCCATACATTTATATGCAGTAAGACTTGAATTTATAAAGGACACAACATCTAACTTGAAATTTGATTCAGTGCGACAGAGTCGGCATGTCTGTCGTAAACACCTTGGTGAATTAGGGTGGAGAGCTGCCAATTCGCCATCGTTTATTGAGCATCCCAGCTCTGTGGTTTAGTGATGGAAATACAAAGAATAGAAAATGAGTAAGACATCATTTTTGCTCTCAAGGGGTTTATGACCGAATTAGGGAGAACGATTTGAAAATAAATGAGAGTTTAATTTATTTGGATGGTAGGGGAACATTCCTGAGCACAATTAATTCTATTAGGTGTAAGGAGACAGTATGGCAAGTCTTTTCAGAGAAGAGAACATCTGATTTTTTAAAATTATGGAAAAAGATCAAATATTGCAAAAGCAGAGAGAATAATATGTGAACTACTATGCTCTCATTACTCAGCTTTAACAGTTACCATCCCGTGGCCAATTTGTTCCATCTGTATCCTCACCTTCTCTTCCCCTCCCTGGATTATTTTGAAGCAAGTCACAGCAGCGTATTATTTCACCCATAAATATTTTACTGTGTATCTCTAAAAACTAAGGTCTATGTTTAAAAACAACAAAATCATTTATCTTTAAAAATTAATGATTTCTTAACATCTAGTCAGTATTCAAATTTCCCCAATTTTCTCATAAATGTTTTAAATAGTTTATTTCTTCAAGTCAGGATTCAGACAAGATCCTCATATCGTATTTTTTTAAAAATAATGCTCCTTTAAAATTTTTATTTATTTTAAAATTTAAATTTAATTTAATTTTATTTTTTGGCTGCACCAAGCAGCTTATGGGATCTTAGTTCCCCGACCAGGGTTCAAACCTGGGCCCTTGGCAGTAAAAGCAAGGAGTCCTAACCACTGCACCGCCAGGGAATTCCCATCACATTGTATTTAGTGAAAACTCTTAAACCATTTTCTTTCCGTGTACTTTATATACTGAAGAAATCAACAGTTGGTCCTGTGGATTTTTCCACATTCTGCACTTTACTGATTACACTCCTGAGGTGTTGTTTAACATGTTCCTCTAACTCTGTATTTCTCATAAACAGATAATAGAACTAGTGACTTGATCAGATTTAGGAAAATACAATCCATAATAAAGAGAAAAGTCAAGCAATCAAAAACAAACCCAGGACTGTCATAGATGTTAGTATTAGCAGATAAAGACATTAAAACAGTTACTCTAATTGTGTTTTAAATGTTCAAAAAGTTAAGCAGAGACATGAGGTGCATAAAAAGACCCAAATTCTACTTCTAGAGATGAAGATGACAATGTCTGAATAAAAATACACTGGACAGATTAGTGACAAATTAGATATTTCCAAAGAAAAGATTAGTGAACTTGAAGTCACACCAATAGAAATTTCCAAAATGAAGCATACATAGGAAAAAAATTTTTTTGAAAACATAAAGAGAATCAGTGAATTGTGGGACAATTTTAAGTGGCCTAACATATGTAAATGAAGTCTCCAAAGGAGAGAGATGGTGACAAAAAATTTTGGATAAATGATGGCCTAAAATTTTCAAAATTGATGAAAACTATATACTCACAGATCTAAGAATTTCAACACATCCAAACACAAAAAACCATAAAGAAAGCCACATGAAGGCACATCAAAATCAAATTACTCAAAATCAGTAATAAGGAGAAAAATCTTAAAAGTAGCAGGAGAAAAGAGACATGTTATATATAGAGGAACAAAGAAAGGATGACAGCAGATCTCTTGTTAGGAGCAATGCAAGCAAGAAGATAGTGAAATAACATCTTTAAAGTACTGAAAAGAACTATCAATCTAGAATTATATTCTCATCTGAAAAATGAAGGCAAAATAAAGACTTTTTCAGATGTACAAAGTCTAAAAAAATTAATCATAGCAGACCTGTACTACAATAAATGCTAAAGGAAGTCCTCCATTCATAAGTAAAAATGGCACCAAATGGAATTATGGATCTACAGAAAGGAAGGAAGAGCAAAAAATAGTAACTTCATTATAAATACATAAAATCTTAAAGTTATTATTAAAATCTCTTTAAAAGATGCTTTATTATTTAAACAAAAAATACAATGTATTTTGAGTATGATTGTCAGATAAAATATGGGGTGCCCAGTTAACTCTGAATTTCATATAATTGTTACCTTTTTAGTATTTCAAAATATTGCATACAACATACTTATTTAATGAAGTTATTTGTTATTTATCTGAAATTTAGATTTTACTTGGTGTCATTCATTTTTATTTGCTATATCTGGCAACCCAATTTTGAGATTTATAATGTATGACAAAAACAGCAAAAAGGCTAAGAGAGGAAATAAAAATATGCTGCTGTAAGTTTCTTATACTGTATGGATACACGAAGTGGTACGATTTCACTCAAATTTAAATTTTGATAAGCTAAAGATTCATACTATAAACCCTAAAGCAACTACTAAAATAACCAGACAATAAGAGCTAACAAAGCAACAAAGGAGTTAAAATGTAAACATAGAATTTTTAAATTAATCCAAAAGAACATACAAAAAGCGGAGAAAGCAATAAATAATCAATTGGAAAGGTAGAAAGCAATTAACAAGATGATAGACTTTAACCAAATCATATCAATAATCACATTAAATGTAAATGGATTGAACACCCCCAGTTTAAAGGAAGAGACTGGATTAAAAAGAAGACACAACGGTATGCTGCTTACAAGGAATGCACTTTAAATATATAGACACAAATAGGTTAAAAGTAAAAGTATGGAAAAAGGTTTACTATGAAAACAAAAGAAAAATTAATCAGAAGAAAAGATTTCAGAGCAAAGAATATTACCAGAAGTAAAGGAGGTCATTTCATAATGATAAAGGGGTCAATTCATCAAGAGGACATAACAATTCTAATGTTTATATACTTAATATAATAGAGCTTTGAAATACATGAAGCAAACATAGAAATAGACAAATTCACAATCATAGTTGTAGATTTCAAACCCTTCTCCTAGTAATTGGTAGAACATGTAGACAGAAAATTGGCAAAGATATATAAGACTTGGATAACACCATCAAGCAGCTTCACCTAATTGACTTTTGTAGGACACTCCATTCAATAAAATAATTCACATACTTTCTAGATACACATGGAATATTTACCAAGATAGACCAGATTTTGTACTGTAAAACAAAGCTCAATACATTTAAAAGTATTTCAAGTCATACAAAGTATGTTCTCTGACCACAGTGGAATTATACCAGAAACCAGTAACATATCTAGAATTTAGTGTCCTCCCTCCTCTTTTCCCTAACTCCCAAACCTGCTCTTCCACCCATGTTTCTTGCTCATCTCCATCAAGATCCCATTATCCACTCAGTTACATAAGCCAGAAATTTTTTTTTAACATAAGCCAGAAATTCTTAATTCCTCCTGCTTCCTCATCTCTCTTGTAGAACAAATCTCCAAATTCTGCTGACTTTTCTTTCAAACTGTTTCTCAAATCTGTTTGCTCCTCTCTGCCTCTATTACTGCTGCCTTAGCCATCAGCGGTTCAGATCATCTCCATCTCTCTTTGTGGGCCTGAACCAGCCACCTAACTGGTCCCTCTGTCTCCCACCTTGCCCTTCTTTAACTCACTTTCCACATGTGGCGGAGCATAGTGAACATTCTATCATATTCTTATAGTTTCTTAGCATCTGTGAATAGCTTTCCTTTATTTGGGGAATCTCCACCATTAGCAGTTCTGACTCCCAGGTTGAAACCAGGATTCACTTTCCCCACTTTCTTTGCAGCTATGGGAGGGTATGACTTAGGCTTAGTCAGATGTACCACACAAGATTTTAATTAGAAGAGCACAATATGGAGAAGCAGTACATCTACAACAGAATAAAGTCATTAGATATATGTGCAGAAGTTTCTTGAGACACTGTTTCCTTGCAGGGGGAATGAGATTACTTTGGGAAATCTGAAAAGTTTGAAGTTTGTGTTTGATCTTCTTTTCTGTTTTTCTTTTTGTTTGCTCCCTCCTTCCCACCCTCCTTCCCTCTCTTCCTTCCTGTGACAATTTTATTGAGACATAATTCACAGACCATATAATTCACCTAATTTAAGATGTGAAATTCAGTATTTTTTGTATACTCACAGAGCTGTGCAATCATCATCGAACTTAATTTTATATTTTTATTTATTTTAATATTTATTTATTTTGGCCACGCCGGGTCTGAATTGCGGCATGCGGGATCTTTTAGTTGCAGCATGTGGATTTCTTAGTTGCAGCATGCATGTGGGATCTAGTTCCCTGACCAGGGATCGAACCTGGGCCCTGCATTGGGAGCATGGAGTCTTACCCACTGGACCACCAGGGAAGTCCCCTGAGTTAGAATTGTTAGTTACATACAATAAAATCTACCCTTTTGAGTGTATAATCCTATGAGGTTTTTTTTTTTTTTCCTGTGGTACGCGGGCCTCCCACCGTTGTGGCCTCTCCCGTTGCGGAGCACAGGCTCTGGATGCGCAGGCTCAGCGGCCACGGCTCACGGGCCCAGCCGCTCCGCAGCACGTGGAAATCTCCCGGACCGGGGCACGAACCCGTATCCCCTGCATCGTCAGGCGGACTCCCAACCACTGCGCCACCAGGGAAGCCCAATCCTATGAGTTTTGACAAGTGTTTGCAGTTGTGTAACCACCGCTACAATGATCAAGGAATAGAATATTTCTACCAACCCTCCAAATGGCCCTGTGCCACTCCTTTATAGTCAATCCCTCTACCACTGCCCACTCCGTCACTCAGCTCCAACTCCCGGCACCCACTGACACCTGTGTAATTCTCTGGAGGGTCACCCAAATTGCTGTGTATGTCATTACTTTGTTCCTTTTTCTTGCTGAGTAGTATACCATAGTATGGATATATTCCAGTTTATTTGACTCTTCACCTGTTGAATGACATCTGAGTTGTTTCAGTTTGGGGTTATTATGCAAAAAGCTACTAGGAACATTCTGGTATAGGTTTTTGTGTGAGCATATGTTTTCATTTCTCTGTGTTGTGATATGTCTTTGTGATGTAACTTTTCGTTTCCCTAATGGCTGATGACATTGAGCATCTTTTCATATGCTTACTTACCATCTGTATATCCTTTTTGGTGAAATGTTTGTTCACGTCTTTTGCCCATTTTCTAATTAGATTGCTTATTTTTCCACTGTTGAGTTTGGGATTTTTTTGTATATTCTAAATAGTAGTCTTTTATTGGACATGAGGTTTGCAAATATTTTCTCCCAGTCTGTAGTGGTTTGTTTTTTCTTTCTCTTAACAGAGTTTTGCTTTTTTTTAGAGCAAAAGTTTCTAATTTTGATGAGGTCTAATTTATCAATTTTTCTTTTTTGGATCATACTTTTGGTTTTAAGTCTAAGAACTATTCACCTAGTCCTAGATCCCGAAGATTTTGTATTGTCTTTCAAAAGTTTTATGGTTTTATGTTTTCCATTACATCTATGATTCATTTTTAGTTAATTTTTACACAGAATGTGAATTTTAGATTAAGGTTATTCCTCCCTGCCCACCCCCACCCCCATGTATGTCCAATTGCTACAGCCCCATTTGTTGAAATGGCTATCCTTCCTACACTGACTACCTTTTACATGTTTGTAAACAATCAATTGGGCATTCCAGTGACAAGGAGTACACCTAGTGTCCAGAATGTGGTTTCTAATATCACTCTCCAATAAAAGGAATAGGGCTCCTTAGAGAAATTGTTGATTCTAGGGCTGTGGCAGGAAATATATAAGATGATACTGGAGAATCTTATAGTATCAGAGAGTAAGGAAGTGATTAAAAAACAAAACAAAACACATTGATGGGGGTACATCAAAGGTGCACAGGAACCAACTGGAAGAGTTCCCAGTGGCCAAAGTTGGAACAATTTGAGCAAGAAAATAAATAAAGTAGTATTGGATTAAAGCTCAAAGTACAAAATAAAATACCCATGATTCCATACTGAGGTAAATGACTGAATAATAAATAAACAGGAGAGAATAGACAAATCTCCCATACAGAAGAATTCCAAATAATTGATGCAGATATTTTGACCTCAAAGAGGGGAACATAACTCCTCACTCTTTGGCTGTGATCTGTGCATGGTGACTTCCTTTCAAAGAGTACAGTCTGGAAATAGGAGGAAAGCAACTTTACAGTGGAGAAATCTGACAAACACTAGCTCAGCCAGGTGATCAAACACAACATCAACAGTCATAAATCATGCTGATAATATACACTTTTGATATGAGGTGATAAAAATAACACTTTACTTCTGTTATCTTCCTCCTAATAACCATTACCACAGTCTTATCAGGAGAAAAACATCAGACAAATTCCAGTTTGGGGGCATCCTACAAAATATATGACCTGTACTCCTCAAAGCTGCCAGGGTTGTGAAAACAAGGAAAGTCTGCGAAACTGCCACAGCTAAGAACAGCCTAGGAAACGTGACAACCAAAAACTAAGAAAATCTGAATACACTATGACCATTAATTAATAATAATGTGTCAATATTGGTTTCCTCATTGTAACAAATGAACCATCCTAACGTAAGACATTAATTATAAGGGAAGCTGGGTGCAGAGTATATGGGAACTCTTTGGACTATCTGCTTAATTTTTCTGTAAATCAATGGAGAAGTGAAACTTGGTTGTAAAAGCTTCTATTCTATTTATTTCTACATTCATTCCCAGGGTTTTAAGGACACCCAACTGAATTAACATCAGTTTCTTGGAGAAGATGTGGGTCTATCATATATTCCAGATTGGGGTTATCAGGACACAGGACACTGGATCTAGGGTCACCTAGGTTATTCCTCCTGAACCATCTATTTGTTTGTTTGTTTGTTTGTTTTTAACCAAGAGACTCTCTAAGTCCATGCCTTTAACCTCTTTCATACCCTAGTGAATTGCATAGTCCCTAGGCATAGCTAAAGTTATATCTTTACCCCCTCCTCCTTTTTTTTCACCAAAGTCTTTTTCAAACGTTTTTGAATTTGGGTTGATGGGAAGGATCTGTACCCTCCAACTACTCTGCAACTGCCTTATGAAAGGATTCTGTACCTTTTTCCCCTTTGGCAGTTTATGAAGCCTATGGATCTCTTCTGAGAATAGTGTTCTAAAATCTATTTCATAAAATACATAGGATCACAAAGGAAACCAAGTATTGAAATATAGTTATCAAAATATTAAAACAGATGTGCAGTATATTTCTATACACTTCTTTATTAACACTTCTTTATCAACGGGTTAAATATTAAGATCTAGTGACAAATTTATTTGCCATCACAATTTCAAAGTAACGTTGAACAAAAATGATATTTCAAGATACTGGCAACAGCCATAAAGCTAATTGAAGATATCTGTGAATTCTATTGGTGACAAAGTCATTGGTGGTGTGAAACTGCTCTGGTATATTGCCTCCATTCATTTATTGAAGGAAATGCTAGATTTTCAGTTAGGGGTTGGTGAAAATAAAGATGCAATTATTTTTTCTTCCTCTGAGTTCATGCTTAATGGAATCCCATTTCTGTTCCGTGAGATTCTTCACCCTTTTCACATTTTACTTTATTTGTCTCATCTACCAGCATTTTCTGTTCATTTTTATTAACCCCTCTGGGATGAGTTTCAGAAGGAGATTGAAGGGAGCGAGGGATATCAGTGAGTACAGACTTGCCTCCTGGAATGGATGTCTCCCCCTCCTCCCCCCACCCCCAAGCCTAGCTGGCTGCTGCAAGCAACTCCTCAATCATAAATACCAGCCCTAGTCACAGAGGGCTTGAACTCTGTATTGGTTTCCCTCTGTGCTTTGTTGACTTATCCACAAGACCTACCCACAGCGAGTTGTTCTCTCCTTATCCTCCCGAAACTTGTCCTGTTGGAAAAGTGTTTTGACTCAGACATCCTGAATCTGGGCAGGCCCTTTGAAATGTGTGAGGATGTGTTTTCCAGTTGCGGCCTCTATAGATCCTAGAAGGCAAAATAGAACCACACATTTAAATACCACCAATACAGCAGAACACTGAATAATTTGCTACGGAAAATGAGCCCTAAAGGATATACGTAATATACTGCCAGCACTGTGAAGTTAAACAATGAAGGCAATTATTTTGTTAAAGTGGGGACAACTGTTTAGCCTCTGCAACATTCTTCTCTCTTCAGTTCCAGTGCCTGGAGACCAGCAGTACAGTGGGACGCTAAATGGTGAGAATGAGATGTGTTTTCTGCCTTTGGTGACACTGCTGTTTTTACAGTGCTTTTCTTGCTCTGGGATTCTTGTTGATTTCTGCCCTAGAGGTCGAGGGCAGACATGTTCCAGCTCTCCTGACGAGTACCCAGGGGACTGGGAGTGGACTGGATTCTGGCCATGGCCATTTATTCTTGAAGAAATTAGAAACCAGTGGGATATGGCTCTGCTTATTCAGAAGGAATAAGAAATAAACTAGCATGTGACAAGGGCAAGGAAGTTTATCTTCATCCAGACAAACTTTTATTTTTATAGGTCTATAGAGGGGATAAAAATGAAGACCAGGAGAGAAGATATGGCTGGTAGTAAAACAAGAGAGGAGGGGGAGAGATAGAGAGGTAAGGCAAGTTTCTATCCAGTAAAGGTTGTTTTCAGGTAGATTTAGTTTTCTTCCCCCTTATTCTCTCTCACAGTTCTTTCTTTCTTAAATTAAGAAATTTTAGAATATATAAAGCATACAGAAGGGCAGAGTTCATTACATAATAAACATCTATGGAGTCACCACCCAGATGGGACAAGTGTTACAGATACCTGAAAGGAGAGGGAAACTCTGATGAGCCAAGAAAGATGCCCAAAGAGAAAGAGTCCCCGTTAGCCGTCTTCCTGGCTCAGAGAGTGTGAGGCCACCCAGCCAGGTAAGAACTGCCCTATCACCTTCCTCTCCTTGCTGCTAACCCTCTACCACATGGGAGGAGAACAAAACAGCAGGTGTTTAGTGGGTGAAGAAGAAATCCAGGGAGAGCGGAGAGCAGAAGACCCTATTCTCCTTTCCTACTGCAGGCTGCCAGCCCCCGGGTCTGGTGGAGGGGAGAAGGTTTACCACTAAGTGAAGTTGTGAGTTTTGATTATTTCAGGGGATTATGTATTCTGATTGCTAAACTGAGATTGCGTTTGTGACTTAAAATGATTGTGGGATTGTTCATTATTTAAGAGGGAACAGAAAAGCCATGGGACTCACAGAGTTTTTGTTCAGGAACAGGTAAGGTGACTTCCGCTGGATAAATGTGTAAAGGAAACAGAGGGAAACAAAGCCAAGTTGAATTTCATTGCCAGGTGTCATGCTTATTCCACATACCACATGGAAAGCATTTTGCCTAATCTAAGATGCCATTGATACTAAGGCAAACTATAATTTTATATGCCACTAAGAATGAAAAAAAAATTGCTACACATGATACATCAAAATTAAGTCAAAAATCAATGATGAACAAAATACCAAGCTTTAAATAGACAGGATCAGGAGTACTGATCTTTCCTTTTGCCTCAGGCTTCAGTATGTCTTGGTATGGCATTGTCACTGATGTTTATCTAAAAATGTGATATTTTATTCATCCTTTTTTGGCATTAATTTTATTTTTGAAAATACTCATTAAAATATATTTATCTTATTTGGTTTTTTTGGCCGTGCCTTGCGGCTTGTGGGATCTTAGTTCCCCGACCAGGGATCAAACCTGCAACCCCTGCAGTAGAACTGTGGAGTCTTAACCACTGGACTGCCAGGGAAGTCCCTATGTTGATTTTTGAGGGTTTTTGCACTCAGTTAAAATTTTCATCTGATGAATGGATAAAAATGATGTGGTATATATATACAATAGAATATTACTCAGCGATAAAAAGGAATGAAATTGGGTCATTTGTAGAGATGTGGATGGATCTAGAGACTGTCATACAGAGTGAAGTAAGTCAGAAAGAGAAAAACAAATATCGTATATTAACGCATATATGCGGAACCTAGAAAAATGGTACAGAAGAACCGGTTTGCAGGGCAGATATAGAGACACAGATGTAGAGAACATACATATGGACACCAAGGGGGGAAAGTGGTGGTGGTGGTGTGATGAATTGGGAGATTGGGATTGACATATATACACTAATATGTATAAATTACTATATGTATATGTAATTAGTGTATTATGTATACACTAATATGATAACTAAGGAGAACCTGCTGTATAAACAATAAATAAAATAAAATTCAAAAAAAAATTTTCATCTGAGACAAGTGCCTCACTCATCTTACCTGCTTCGCTCGGTTCCTCTGGGGTAGAAAACAAAGAAGATGAAGGGAAGAAAGAAAAAGAAGAATGAAAGATCCTTTTGCTTATTTTCTTGCCCATGTAATTATAAATGGGAGAAATCGTTTCATAAATTTCTCAAACAGACATCTCATTAAAATTCTGGCTGGAAAATATCAAAGATGGTCTAACTGAGAGCCCCAGATAACACTGAGGAGAGGAGCTCTAATCTCTTTGAGAAGACTCCAATTTACTGCCTGGATGACAAAAGTCCACAATAACCCACTTCACTGGTGCTTTCTCTGCTGCTGATATTAAAGTAGGAAGCAAAGTTCTTGTTGTGTTTATTTCCTCATTCCTGCTATTTAAGGAAATTCCCTCTAGTTCCAATGAAAGTGTAAAAAGAGATTTATGACACCTGTGTGTAATGATAATACCTGGTTTACAGGTCTCTACCATTTCTATCATCTCACTTAATTCTCGTAATATTTCTTATTCAATTCTCAAAAACTACCACAGGGGGTAGGCAGGGAAGGTATTGACTTATTTTATGGACAAGGTATCAGTCTCATTTTTCAGGTGAGGCTGACCTAAATCACATGATGAACTGCTACCGAATGGGAACCAGTACGCTGATCTTTCTACTTCAAGGACAGTCCCTTTCTTTTAGTGTCGTATGCCCCTGAAGACACACGGAGAGACACTCTTAAGTGGCTGTGTTTGAGGGATTGCAGCTATAATCTGAGCCGGTTAGCAGCTGATCTCCCTGAGGCTGTCTCCAGTCTCCTAATGCTGTTTCATATTAAACAGGTTTGGGAGTGAGTCATTTGGCTGGCACAAAGCAGCAAAGTGATTGCTTCAGCCCTGCTTGGAAACTCCCTTTGCCCGGGGGAAGCAGACTCAATGCAAACCACAGCTATAATATTGCAGCTGCTCTGGGGCTGACTTTGTGTTTCACTTACATAATTTCAGGCTTCGTTGAGCATTCACCCATTTTCTCCTTCCATGTTTATGTGATTTGGTACAGTGTTCTCTTATGCTAACACCCCGGTTTACACACGTTTTCCTTTGTTTAGGTGATATTGGAGTAGAAATGAAGACACGCCCTGTCCACAGAGCTCTTAGTCAGAAAAGGAAAGGAAGCCCTCAATTAGCCCAAGTGGGCTGCTGGCTGCCTGACACCCAGGTAAGCCTTAGAGGTGACAGAATTTTGATCAGTCCGAGGAGGGAATTTGGATCTTCTGCTTCTTCTTGTCCAGGACTGAGGCATAGGTTGCTCTTGATAATCAATTTGGGAGCTAGAAAATATCCCCTCCTAAGCTTCATTGACCTTACTGATGAGACAGCACATACCTTTCTTGAGCTAGAGGTAAACTAGGTGACCCCTTCCTCAGTTGCCACCCCCATGCCCTACAGAGAGGTGTGATGCAGCACTCAGCAATGTTTTATTGTGTTATTTTATGTTAAATGACTGTTTTCCCTATTGGACTATGAGCATCTAGAGAGGAGGGGCCATGTCTTATACTGTAATCCCCTGAGAGCTGGGCCACCTTGCATCCAGTTTTATCATTGTGTGGCATCCAAGAGTAAAACACGATTCCAACTGCAAAGAAGTTCATAAAATCTCCAAGAGACCATGGGCAGAAATTACAATCTCACACACACACACACACACACACACACACACACACACACACACACACCCTGTGTTATTCTGGCCTTTGCAGGTCTGTCTCCCCAGGCCCATTCATTGACCCACCTGCTCCCAGTTTTCTCACCACCTCAACGCCAGCTTCATTCAGTTCCTTCTCTCTCTCTCTCTCTCTCTCTCCATCTCTCCTCTTACCCTTCCCTCTCCCTCCCTCCCTTCCTCAGCTCCTTTGGATCTCTGCTCTCCTCTCCTCTGATCATCTCTGTCTCAGTTCTTTATTATATCATCTCCCCTCAATTCTTTCAATCTTCTTTCTCACCCATTCTCCTGATCAGCATAGCACGGCTGCAGAAGTGGAGTATGTGAACAGAAGCCGCCATAAAGGAGCTGGGAGTGAAGGGGAGGCGGAGGCTGTGAATACACATATGTTAATCTTTTTGTCCCTGTCATAGATATCTTTGTTTCCTCAGCTCTTAGCTCTGCATTTAGCACATATTAGGTTTTCAGTAAATGATCCATGAACGAATGAAGGATTATTAGCCTTTACCCCAATGTACCATCAAAGCTGTTCATGAGTGCCACCCCTTTCAAGGAGAGACTGAGAGACCAGTCGTTTTTGTCCCATAAATCGGTGGGATTTGGCTATAACTTTTTGGCTGTTTTTAATCTTGCCGGCAGAGGTGCCAGGCTCCCTGTAGCCATCCTGCATCAGGAGGCAGCTAATTCCTCCCAAGCCCCCTTATGCTTGGATGCCCAGGTCACTGGCTTCTCAGGTGGTGTGTGGCAGTAGAAAGGCTTGTCCTGGTGGGGGGATGAATTGGGAGATTGGGACTGACATGTATACACTAATATGTATAAAATGGATGACTAATAAGAACCTGCTGTATAAAAAAAAAATAAAATTCTAAAATTCAAAAAAAAAAGTTAACAAAAAGAAGAGAAAAGAAAAATAAACCCTTGTCCTGACATGTCTGCCAGGTATATGGGGCCTGCTTCACACCTTGATCCTGCCAGCCCTGTTTCCTAAGACTGGGCCCATGCTCCTTATCTCCCCTGTGCCTCAGTGAACAGAATGCTTCAACACACCTCTTCTACCCGGTGCCCCTCACTCTTTGGACCCCAGTTCTTTGAGTGGGTTCTTCCTGTGGCCCCTCAACCCCTGTCTATACCTGGACTGAGTCTGTTGCATTAGGCTCAGATTTCTGTCTTTTATTGTTGGTCTCTGCCTGACCTACCTCTACATCCATCTCTGTTTTTTTTGCCCTGCAATTTCTTTTCCTTTTTACAATCTCCTGGCAACTATTTTCCTAACCCTTTGCTGGATGCAAACGTTGACAGTCTTCTTATAAGATTGTGGGTCTCAACTCTAGAGAGCCATGGCTTGAAGTGGAGAAGGAAGAAGAAAACAGTGCCTGCTCTCTGAACAGCAAGGCCCACCTGTTATGGCCAAGGCTTCCCGTAGAGACTTGATTTGAAGGTTAGTATTAATACATTTTGGCAAGCATATTGGATATAAGTGACTTTTCATAGTTTGACGTTAAGAAGTGTTTCTACATTATGATAAAAGAAGAAATGTGATATAAAACAGATGCAGAGTTAGGTTGAAATGGCAATAATTCCTTGAAGACATTATGACAGTTCTTTAAAAAGACAAGGCACCAGGGGCTTCCCTGGTGGCCCAGTGGTTGAGAGCCTGTGCTCCGCAACGGGAGAGGCCACAGCAGTGAGAGGCCCGCGTACCGCAAAAAAAAAAAAAAAAAAAAAAAAAAGTCAGAGGCCTGTAGGTAAACTCTACTTGGAAAAAAAAAAAAAAAAAAAAAAGTCAGAGGCCTGTAGGTAAACTCTACTTGGATTTTTTTATTTTTTTGCGGTATGCGGGCCTCTCACTGCTGTGGCCTCTCCCGTTGCGGAGCACAGGCTCCGGACGCGCAGGCCCAGCGGCCATGGCTCACGGGCTTAGTTGCTCCGCGGTATGTGGGATTTTCCCGGACCAGGGCACGAACCCGTGACCCCTGCATCGGCAGGCGGATTCTCAACCACTGCGCCACCAGGGAAGCCCATCTACTTGGATTTAAATAGAGCCAATTCACCTCCCAGTTGGATTTGGAGCAGTAGAACTCAGAGGATTCTATCCAGGAACAAATTAAAATTTTATTATGCAACAAACGTTTCTCCTCTCAGCACTATCCTGGTGCCTTGTCTTTTTTTTTTTTTTTTTTTTTTTAAATTTTGCGGTACGCGGGCCTTTCACTGTTGTGGCCTCTCCCGTTGCGGAGCACGGGCTCTGGATGCGCAGGCTCAGCGGCCATGGCTCACGGGCCCAGCCGCTCCGCGGCATGTGGGATCTTCCCGGACCGGGACACGAACCCGTGTCCTCTGCATCGGCAGGCGGACTCTCAACCACTGTGCCACCAGGGAAGCCCTAGGCCTCTGACTTTTGTTCAGACTTACTAGTCATTAAATATTAGCCAGAGCCCTGTGGAAAAGTTTAAGATTACCTGGATAATGTCAATACTAGTAGAAGTGTTATTTTATTAATATTTATTTTATGTAGAACACTGTTCATTGTTTTTAGTGTTTCATTTATAAATAAGCTTGCCGATTCTCAGGGGTTTCTATCTCTGAATGGACCGATAAAAGATAGTGGTAAAATATTGGTTTAATGAACAGCGCATAGGGCCCAAGTAGGTGAGACAGTGAACGCAGATGTGAGAGAGATTAGAATAAAATAGAGGAACCCATGGGTTAGCACGCTAAAGGAGGTCAAAGAGAAGTTGTCTTAAAAGAGGGAACTGGAAAATGGACTGGTAATGGTTTTTGGTGGGATATTGGACTTTAAGTTGGCAGAATTGAAATAGCTCTGGGTAATGATTACGTTCAGGGTGAAGCCACAGGAGTGGCTGGTGAAGAGAGAGGAGGTGAAAGTCACCTGTAACCTTGGCAAGACTTGGGGAAGAGAGTTAGACTGAGGTCCAGTGAATGTGGAGGGAGTGACCAAGAGAAGGATAGATGACGATGATGGCCACAGCAAAGGGTAGAGAGTTTTTCTAACTGATTGAAGAATAAGTGTTTGGATATGGTCATAGGGAGCCAGAAGATATAAATATGTTCCTTTTCCCAAATAGCCATGGGGTGTGTGAAGAATGGAAGAATATCCTCACTCCCAGGGGCCTGTGGGAAAGGCAGTATCCTTCAACAAGTGTTGTGTTTCAGTTCAGGAAGGAGGGAAAAGGAGCCCAAGGAAAGCCTTACATTGTAGAGAAGGGAGTTTGTCAATGAATGAGGGTTCCAGAGGGCCAGTGGAAAGGGTGGGGTTGTGGGGAGGGAAAAGTAAGATGATGAGCCAAGGGAGGTTGGAGGTAATAGTAACAGAAAAAGACAGGCCATCAGAGGGGCTAGTATTCAGGGTGGCAGCAAAGCTTGCCAGTAGTGGAGAGATAGGTAAAGCAGAATTAACTAGACTGGAGCGTCTGTTTGGGCCTCTGGCATAAGGGGTTCCTAAGCCCATGCAGAGAGGGTGCCAGGTGGTGTCTGAGGCTAGGTGCTGCCCAATCTCTCGGTCTTGTCAGCAACAAGAGGCCTCTGCCCAGGGCACCAAAGGGTTGCAATGCGGCTGTATGGTTGTTTGTGTTTCTGCATGAACCAGCCTCAAATAAAGAGGGTAGAATTGTTAGACCTGAATCAAAGGAATAGAACTATACATGCTCCCAGGCCTTTGAAGCTCATCTAATCATGGGTCCTGACAAATTAGCTAAGCCTCTCCTCATGTTGGTGACACACCCTCAACCCTGGTGTTCCCTCAGGAGCCTTGGGCCTCAGCCACAGAGTCTTCAGGTTTAGGAGAGAGAAGAAATCAGCACCTAAACTCCTTGGTCAACCCAACTTGACCAGGTGACCAGAAAATAAAGCTACTCCCAAGAGTTTTCGTCATGATAACAGTGGGTCTCCCTCCCCAACACTGCTTCCTTTTGCTAGGGTGACCACACCTCACCCAACCCTGTACTGGGTAGGGGGCCAGTTGCTGGGGATTTAGGTATGAAGCTGGGAATTTGGTCCAAGAGGGAAAAACTGTAAATTCAGGTTTTGGGAAAATTGATATTAAATGAAGACAGGAAAAGCAGCAAGATAAACGCAGTGCTGAATTGGTGAGTGGCTGATCTAATCTTTATGTAACTCAGACGTCAGCTGTAGTCACCCTGCCCCTTAGTATCTGTTAGGATTGGCTCAAACCCATCCTGGGGAAGTTCAGAGCCCTCCTCGGGTTTCTGTACAGCCCCCTCTGGCTGTGATTCCCAACTTTGGCTGAGTTCTCCACCCGCAAGTGGACCTAGTCACGGGATCTAGCTCCTTTTCCTTGGTTCCCCCCTAAAACACTACTCATAGAAGTTAGCAGCACGTTGGAGAGCTTCTGGTGGCCCTCCAGATCAGCACTAGACAGTGGGTGACACAGAGTTAACATCAGATAGGCCTGTTTGAAAAATTCCCTTTGCCTTTTCTCCCAACTCCCAGGTTCCAGACTTCCTACCGCATTGCCTAAGCCTCTTTTTCCTCCCCTCTCTCTCCCATCTCCTTCCTCTTTCACTTTCTCCCACTCCAAGTCCCCCCTTTTTTTTTAAGTACAGATGTTTATCTGCTTCCTTGTTAACTCCTGCCAGCCCCTGTCGCAGGGCTCACCCTTTACCACCACCTGGTTTTTCAAGGTATTTTCCTAAAAAAGATAGTTGCTTCTTTAAGAGGAATTCTGCAGAAAGCTGGCTAAAAGATTTTTTTTCCTTCTCTATTTTTATTGCCCCTATTGAAAGACACCTGGCTCCCAGAGTCTGCAATGGAGCTTAACGTACAGGTACATTTTAAGTGGTTCCTGATATGATGGGCAGAGGATGGGTTATTAGCGCTGGGCTGTTCCCATGACCTTCTCGACCAGGGCTTGGCTCTTACACGTTCTCAACTTTGTGGCCCCCTGAGCGACTTCTCTCATGGGAACTTCCAGACCACCTGTGTGCTTACTCTTGGAAAATGCATCAGCTTGTCTTTTATTCACTCTCTTTCAGGTAACAGACTGGTCCTCCCTGAGTTTTCTCTCTCTCTCTTTCTCTGAACACCTAGCTCAATGATATCTTCCTCCTTTCTCTCCAGGAGGACAGACACAAAGCAGCTCTTTGTTTAAGGCTTGAAAACTCAGTGTCTTTTTTCACCTAATTGGAAGGAAGTATTTTTCCGTTCACTTCATTTTCTCATTGGAAATTTTGCTAACTGGAGCTGAGGAGCTTAGTTTGCACACTGAGTTGTTCATTAATTAACAGCCTCCAGGCCAGGTTGTCCTTAACAGTACTTAATATCTAACTAAGATAAACCAGAAAGAGTGCTGGAAATTGCTGGTAGCTGCTGCTATGCTGGGAAAGGACCTCTAAGGTGGTAGCAGCTCTCTTTTCTGGGCTGGAAGCTATTCTGAAGACTAAGACTCTCCAAGGACTGGAACCTGAAATGTTTGGGGATCCTTAACAGAGATCAGGGATGGCCACCACTTTGCCAGTTTCTTGTAATGATGAAGTAAGACAAATACCTCAAGATTCTAAGAGACAGAAAATAGTCAAAAGAGGTTTTTAAAAATTATTTTTTCCAACAAGTCCTTTCTATTTCCTACTCAAGAAAGTACTAAGTAATTGCCAGCTATTGCCTCACTGGTTTCTCCATCCTCTGCTGTCTGGTTGTAATAGGCAGAATTTTGGCCCCCAGATTTTTGCTCCCTGATATTACTCCTGTGGTTATGCTATATTAATTGGTCACAGAGACTTTGCAGGTATAATTAAGGTTACTAGTCAATTGACCTTAAAACAGGGATATTATCTGAGTAGTTTCAGTGTAATTATGTGAGCCCTTAAAAGCTGAAGGCAGAAGGGCAAGGCAGAGAGATTCCAAGCATGAGAAGGATTTAATGTGCTGTTGCTGGCTCTGAGATAGAGGGGCCATGTGCAAGGACCAGGGAGAGGCCTTTCAGAGCTAAGGGTAGCTGACAGTCAACAGAGAAACCTTAGTCCTACAACAGCAAGAGACTGAATTTTGCCAACAACCTGAATGAGCTTGGAAGTGGATTCTTCCCCAGAGCCTCCAGAAGGGAATGCAGCCTGGCCGACACCTTAACTTAAGCTTTGTGAGACCCTAAGCAGAGAACTCAATTGACTTATGCCATATGCTGACTTCTGACCTACAGAAACTGTGAGGCAAATATGTTTTGGCTTAACCTTCAAAGTTTGTGGAAATTTGTTGCAGAAATAGAAAATGATTACATGGGGTTTCTGTGTTTTTGTTCAAAAGTTGTGAGCAGTGGGGACTCTAATTTCTTAGGAGGAGCTGCCTAAGCAAGGGTCTTCATGGCAAGGTTCTGTGAGCAGACTTGGTTACCATGCTCAAAGCGGCATGGTGGCTTGGCCTCTTATTTTATAATCTAGATCTGTGCAGTCCAATAAGCCATCCATAGATGGCTTAAACTGAAATTTAAATGAATTGAAATTAAATAAAATTTAAAATTCAGTTCCTCTGTTGTGTGTTTTAAGTGTTTGAGACCCCTATGTAGCTAATGGCTACTGAATTGGAAGGCACAAATAGAGAACATTTCCTTTATTGCAGAAAGTTCTATTGGACAATTCTGTTCTAGATGATTAACAGTGATGACATTCAACTGTAACTGTTCTTTTTCTCATTTGGGGCACTGAGAAGGAAGATTCCTCTCCTCTTTCGTAGAATTATCACAAAGTAGATACATGCAAATTTCTCCCAACTGCAGCAAGAAATGGATGAAGTTTGTGAAAACTTTCATGTCTCTACTTTCCTTATCACTTGCATAAATTATCTCCTGGAGATAAAAAGCCCTGGACTTTCAGTAGAACACTTTAAGTATACCGACGACAGGGTATTAGGCCTCACTTTTTTCTGGATGAAGGAGGGGTTACCATGAGACAGACGGCCAGAAGGCCTCTGGCTCCGACTGCTGGATTTTCTAAGGGTCTCCTGTATAGTAAGACAAGGTAGCTGCTGGGGCAGGCCAATAAGGTACCCCCTGAAACAAATAAACCCCAAAAGGCTATAGCTGTTAGACTGTCCTCCTTCTGTTGGTTTCCAACGCCCCAAAATGACACTAACCTAAAGGGGTAAAAGAGCCTTATTGTCTCAGGAGACTGAAGCATCTTCTGCCTTAGGCTCAGACAACGAAAGCTGAGCCGTAAGACTTCGTGGCCAAACTCCCTTGTAACTGGTGGTTGTGGACTAAAGCTTGCAGGTGATGCAGTTGGAGAGGTATGGTACAGACCAAGGGAAAGGACCTACCTTTGGGGTTAAACGACCTGAGTCTGAATCCTGTATCCATATTGCTTGTTACCCTGAGCTAGTTAATGAACCTTTGTGAACCTCACTTTTTTCATCTGGGACACAGATGAAACAATTGGAGGATAACAACTTCTGATTCTTGGGGTTGTTGTAGGGTTATTGTGAGGATTAAAGGAGAGAATTGTATAGATTGTATGGGACATGGGAGTTGCTCAGGGAATAGTAGCCAATGTGGTTACTCACACGTGTGTCAGCCCCAGGTTACATCAGGAAAGACCTTTCATCCAATACCCCGACCAGTTACATATGTGGTCTTGTCTCTGTTCCCACCTCAATCACTGCTCCTATGACCAGAGCCTCACATGAGGCAATTTGACAATTGTACTCCTCACTAAAAACCCTACAATTTCAAACACCCCACTCGCTTACCTCTACTCAATGCATTCTTCTGAACATCTGATTCCCTATGGTCCTCGCATATCACTAATACCTCCAGTCCATTATTTCGCTGGAAAAATAGAAGCAGCTAGAAAAGAACTTCCACAAGCTCCTACCACCACATCTTCCCACCTTCTGGCATCTGTGCACAATAGATTCTGCCTTTCCTCCTGTTGTGATGGGTGAACTGTGTGTGCTTCTATCTAATTCAGCCTCACCACCTCTGCACTGGATCCAGCCCCTCTTCCTTACTCTAGAATTTCACTCCTGCAATTATCCTTCTCTTCTATATCTTTAATTTTTTTTTCTTTTTCACTGGATCATTTCCATTGCATCAAATATACTTTAATATTTCTTATATTTAAAAAAATCCCTCCTAAGCAATCTAAATGTCCATCAACAGATGAATGGATAAAGAAGATGTATATATACACATCTCCATGATTACACATATATGTGGTATGTATACACTGAGACATGAAAAAGAAGGAAATAATGTCATTTGCAGTGACATAGATGGACCTAGAGATTATCAGACTAAGTGAAGTCAGACAGAGAAAGACAAATATCATGTGATATTGTTAATATGTGGAATCTGAAAAAAAAGACATAAATGAGGTTATTTACAAAACAGAAATAGATCCACAGACATAGAAAACAAACTTATGGTTACCAAAAGGGAAAGGATGGGAGGGATAAGTTAGAAGGTTGGGATTAACACATACACACCACTATACATAAAATAGATAACCAACAAGGACCTACTATATAGCACAGGGATCTATACTCAAAATTTTGTAATAAGCTATAAGGGAAAAGAATCTGAAGAAGAATCATCTATCTATCTATCCATCCATCCATACTGAATCACTGTGCTGTACACCTGAAACTAACACAACATTGTAAATCAACTATACTTCAAAAAAAAAAATCCTTCCTAGATCCCTATCCTTCTTCAGCTGCTACCTCTTTTCTCTGCTTGCTTTATAGTGTCCTTCACTGGTGTTTTCGCATCTCCCTGAATTCTAAATGTCAGTGTCACAGTGTTTGGTCCTCGGAACTCCACTCTTCTCTGCCTACACTCGTTGCCGGCGGATGGACACAGTTCCATGACTTTAAACACCTTCCATGTGCTGCTGGATTTGCATGTCCTGCCTGGACCTCTCCCCTGAACTACAGACTCTTATATCTAACTGCCTTCTTAACATCTCTATCGGATACCCATTAGGCATCTTAAATGTAATATGTTCAAAAATGAACTGTGGATTTTCATCCCTCAACTCCCAAATCTACTCCTTCCATAGTTGTCCGTGACTCAATAAATGGAACTCCATTCTTCCATTTGTGCATACTAAAAATCTCAGTTTCTCCTTGGTCCCTCTTTTTCTCTCTCATACCTCATCTAGTCCATTAGAAATCAAAGGGAGATCAAGAATCTGGAAAGGCTATTTCAACCAGGCCAGAGAAAAGTCCTGAGTCACCAGAGAATACTCCCCTCCAGTGATTAGAATTATTACGTACATAACTTAGGTGTATTCAGCCTTAATTCAGCAAATATATTTGGAACATTTACCACATTCCAGGCAATGTTCTAGGTGATAGGGATTTAACAATGAACACAAAATTTCATGGAGCTTAGCTTCTACTGCAGGGAGACAGAAAACTTGTCAGATGGTTAAGGAAAAATACTTCAGGGTAAGGGGACATAAAGTGAAGTCAGAGTGCTGTTTCAGGTAGGGTGGTCATCTATGACTTCTGCAATAAGATTCCAGTTAGGCATAGATATTTAGGCATTCAGCATAGTGAGCCTTGCAAATATCTGGGAATAGATTATTCAAGCAGGAGGGGAATGATGTGCAGAGGTCCTTAGGCAAAAGCACTCTTTGGGTGTTCCAGGAGCAGGATGAAAGAATCAGTGGAGTGAGCGAGGAGGTAGTGGTGGGACACGACAAGATCAGAGAGAGGGTGGGGGTGAGAGCATGCAGGCATAGCAGCCCAAGAAAGGCATCTGGTCTTTTATTCTAACAGGTAGGAAGCCAATGGAGTGTTTTGAGTGGAAACACATGAAGATCCTTTACATTTAAAAGGATCAGCCTGACAGCCTGATCTGTGACAGGGAGACAGTGGAAACCAGGAGACCAATTAGGGGGCCTAGCCCATTAATCCAGGGGCAGGAAGTTGGTACTTGAATTAAATGGTTACTGTGGAGGTAGCAGGAAGTACTGGATTTAAAATTCATTTGAAGGTAGAGCTGACAGGGTTTGCTGAACACATGGTAGGTGCACAATTTATATTTGTTGAGTGACGGATACACAGAGTGTATTCTGGGGAGAGGCAGGACTTTTCCCTGACCTGGATGAAATATCCTGGCCACTGACACCCACACCCTTTGCTCTCTCTCCATGATTATTTGCAGCCCTCTCATGACTACTTTGTTCCACATCCCCTGACTCTAGGGAGGGATGTCCTAAATGTTGGACACTGGGATATTGTCACTGGAAAATATCTACAACTTACTAAATTGGGATTCTGTATATTTGTAATTCTCTTGCCCATTTTCCTCAATTGGACCATCTCTCTTTATGCTGAAAGTCTGAAAACTTGAAGCCCAAACTCTGAAGCATGGTGGTCCCACATGGTCCTTTCACACTGTCGGCCCATTTTGACCCATTAATTGGAATCTTTGTTGAGAGGCTTCTCTCATTTTAGCAAAACATGCTTCTCACGACTCTTCGAATTCATATTGTTCGAATTCATATTATGTGGAATAATATTATTTGGTAGAAACCCAGTTATCATTATCAGAGATTTATAGAGTTCTTCTTTACTTCCAAGCCCTTTTCTTCAGTTCCAAGGGCAGCAACAATGCCTACTGGGGCCAGGACAAGGGTGAAGTAAGTGAGGAAACTAGGGTGCAACATTTAAGGAAGTGCTCACCCTCAAGGCCACATAAGTGCAGGTGGGCACATGGGAATGAGGGCCACCTGAGACGTTGTGATCTGGGCACCTCAATTGCCTCACTCCAGTCCTGGCCCTTCTGCCTACAGAGAAACATTTTGGTTTATTAACCAGGCAGCTGTAGCATCAAGAGCAAAACCAGTTCCCCACTGTTTGGCCATGACTGTGCAAAAGAAATCTGCTCTCAGAGAAAGCAAATGGCATGGAGAAAAGCCATGTTCTGGGAAGCTCTGCCAATTTAGACATTAAAACCAGTGGGAAAATGGTGACAAACGTTATGGAGTTTTGCTTTGTAATCCACTCAACAAGCCACTGGCATTCCATTTGTTGAGGGCTACCTAGATCTAGTCATTCTATCTATGGCATTTCTATCTTGTTTGCAATTCCTCAGATACAGCATTTAAAAAACGTTTATTCTCCACTATCTCTGTGCCTTCTAAAACTTGTTACAGAAATTAGCAGAACAAATAATGGCTGCAGTGTAAATGCTTTGGACAGTCAGGTAAGGGCTTGTTTTTAAGGTTGACTTAACAACTTCCATTTTCAAAACAAGCCCAAACTGATTGAGTGATTCTAAATTAGCTCCATAGTTTTTACCCTTAGCCACTGATAATGCCACTATTAATTTCAATTATTTAGAGGCAACATTAAAATGTGTGAAACAAGAACAGCAATAAAGACAGAAAGGAATAAATTACTCACTGCAAGACAGAATGACATTTTGACTGGCACAGAGATTTTTTTTCCTTCACACACTTTGTGCTTTGACATTTCACTTGGCGCAAACATTTCACAAATTCTTGACCTAATCTGATGTACTGTTGTTTAGCAATTGCTGACATGACATGTTCTAACCTCAAGCTCACTGGATTCCAAATGTTACCTTTTTCTGTCAATCAGGGTTGGATGACCTCCAAAAAAACAGTCCAGGCAAAAGTCTGTGTACCTAGGAGGTTAAGTGTATTTGCTCAGAATGGAGAAAGAGTAGCTTGAAGTAGGATTTGGAGGAAGGGCAGGAAAGGATGTGTCATTCAGGCAATTGTGGGGTGAAAAGAGGCAAAAGACTGATCCCTAGGGAACTTTAACCGCTTGAGAGACATGACAGCCCCAAACATAAAATACCTAGGAATAAACCTAACAAGAAATAGTTGGGGCACATATGACAAAAATATAAAACTTAGGGATAGAAGAGATTTAAATAATCGAGAGAAATACATTTTCTTCCAACAAAGGAAAACCGTATTGTAAAAAAATGTCACTTCTCCTCAAATTACATTTTAAGCATTACTTGACTGCCTCTAAGCCTCACTGCCTATAGGTACTGGAAAGAAGTCACATTCTTATTATTACTCAGATTTGCTAGCTCATTAGCTTCTGTTGACATCTTCTGCCTCCCAGGTCTTTACTGAAGAGTAAACCAACTTACAATGCTCTGCTTGATCTCCTTTTTCAAGGGCTCTATCATTTAGAAATGCTTTCAGTAGCAAGTAATAAAACAACCCCACCAACGGTGGCTTAAATAATAAAGATTTTCATCATCTCCATCATTAGACCAGAGACAGGCAGTTCCAGGTGTGATGCATTGGCTTACTGAACAACATCATCAGGGACCCAGGCTTTTTCTATGTTTCCACACTTGCCAACCTGTGAAAATTGCTTTTGTTGGAAGAACCACAGCTCCAAGAAAAATGTCCACACGTAACCATGTTCAAGGCAGGAAGAAGGGTCGGGGCCAAGGAATCTCTTTTTGCAAGCCTGTGTCTTTTTATCAGACATACAAAATTTTCTAGAACCACTCCCAGCAGACTTCCCCTTACATCTCATTGCCTAAAGCTGGGTCATGATGCTTGTCAGACAAGACCAATCACTGGCCAAGGTGGACTGCAATTGCTGTGATGGGCTTTGACCAAACATGATTCATTCATGGGTGCTGGGAGCATGGCTGCCAGAACAAAACTGTGGTTCCGTGAGCTATGAAGAAGGGGATGGGATGTGGCTGTTGGGTAGGCAGCCAACAGCATTTGCCCAAAGAAGCAATACCCACAGGCATTTAGAGAGGCCCCTCACAAGAGCACTGCTCTGCTAGCTTCTCCAGACTCTTCTTTGATCTGCAAGGCACACTCTCCCAAGTGGTTGCTCCTAGTTGGAGTGTCCAGGCTGCATGGCCGCCTGAAGCACGGAGGGGCAGGGTGGCCTTCTCAGCAGTGTTCAGTGTGTTGTTTGGATCCCACGGCGACACTCCAGGGACCAGTCTTGCACATGTGCTCCCAGAAACAGCTCCTGCCTCTAATCCCTCTTCCATGGTGACTTTGTGGGAGTCCCTGCAGGTGGGCTCCCTCCTTTCTCATCTTCCTTCTCCCATCTCCATTTTAGAGGCTGGAACGTAAACATCATTCTGTAGCCTTCTTTTCAGGGGAGCGTAGTCATGTGTGTGACAGTTTGGGGTAATGCTATGGAAGCAGACATTTGCTGGGGGTTTCTGGAAAAATTTTTGCTTTCCTGATAAAGGCCTCAGCTTCACCTTGGATCATAGGGCTACTTAAGTGTAACATGACCTCAGTCAGCATATTAATGGGATTTTTAATGTGTGGGCGGATGACAGCAAAATTATTCTAAAGTTTACCTGGAAGAAGGCACAAGTGAGAATAGCTGGAATATGAGCTTTATGAGGGCAGGGATTATACAAAAGTAATTTCCTTACTGTTTCTTCCAATGCTTTTATGATTGAAGACTTCCTAATTCTGACAGCCATGAAATATTATTCTCATTTTTTCTGGTTTCTTTTTTTTTTTTTTTTTTTTTTGCGGTACACGGGCCCCTCACTGCTGTGGCCTCTCCCGTTGCGGAGCACAGGCTCCGGATGCGCAGGCTCAGCGGCCACGGTTCACAGGCCCAGCCGCTCCAGGGCATGTGGGATCTTCCCGGACCAGGGCACGAACCCGTGTCTCCTGCATCGGCAGGTAGACTCTCAACCACTGCGCCACCAGGGAAGCCCTGGTTTCATTTTTTATATTAAAAAATTATGCATCAAAAATCACTATAAGCAAATTTGTGAGGCAATCGACAAACTGGGAAAAGTCTCGGTGTCTCAGCATGGTGACATAGGAGCATGATATCAGGGAGTGGGGTGCAGGCTAGTGTTACTGGGGTCTGGGGTCTCCTTTCTACCACAGACTGGTGGTAGTATCATCCCCCTATACTATTGTTGTCATTTATCTCCATTTTGTCAACGAGGAAATTAAGAAGTTAGGTAATTTGCCCAAGATTAAGTGGGAGGGACTGAAATCCAAATCCAGGTGTTGTTAATGATAAAAAGCCAAAGTCTGCGCTGTCTCTACTACACCTCACTGCCAACGAATACTTAACCGAGAAAAGTTAACTTTCCACTGAATTAGAAATAATCAGAGGAGTGGGGCAGAAGAGGGAGATCTGAGAAATATGGAGAACAGGAGGGATATATATTAACAGGGAAAGATGAAAATGGAATTTATCTGCACACATGGTCTAAATTGGGTCTAGGATCATTGGGAACAGTCAAAGTAGGAAGGATGGACCCCAGATCCGCGTTGCTTGTGACCTGGATTGAATTCTTGGTCAAACATAGCCAAGGTAGTGTATGATGGAAAGTCCAGACCTTTTATACCTAACAGATCTTTTTTGATCCACTTCCATCACTTACTAACCACAGGTCAAAGTGAGGATAAAACTGAATCCTTAAGTAATCCAACTACAGCCTCCACCAGATTGCAATTTTCTCTACTCCAAGGATCCTGAGGTTGGGGCTCTTGCTCCCAGTGTTCTGATTCCTGCTAGATTGTACTCCCAGACACCAGTGGTATATCCCAGAGCTACATTTAAAGCTGTAAGTATGGAAGCTTTTGTTGCCAACAAGAACCCAATAAGCCCAATTTAATTCTGGTTGCAAGTATCCATCAAAACTCCATGCATTTAATACTCCACACTGTTTTCCCTGGCTTGATATTACATAAAGATTGCACAATTGCATCCACCGCCCTCCAGAGAATAGTATTTTTTATAAGTATATTATATTTAAACAGGAGTGGCCATTGTGTATTGACGAAGGTAAAATGTAATTAAATAAAAACGATTATGCTCACCATGGATAATTTCTATCGGCTCTATTCATATGGGTGAATAGTAAAATCCACAATGGGATAGTTCCATTTAAAACTAATGTTGCTCAGTTGATGGCCAGCTTTTCAAAATCTTAACTTCAATCACTTTCTGACTCAACACAATTACAACTGTAAATAATTTGAATTGAATAAATTTGAAAATGAAAAATTCAATTTATGAAAGGTTAATAAAGCACAGTAAAATGTGGCAAATTTATGAGTACAGATCAGATAACACATGGAAATTGGTTTATATAGTTTGCAAGGAAATTTTTAATACAAGTAATATGATATAATACCAGCTTATCAAACTGATCAGTAGACAGAACTGAAGATTATCACAATAATTTTTTCATAAATAAAAGTGACTGATATGAGAATTTATATTATTTATCCTCTTCTTCTTCTTTTTTTAAAAAATATTTATTTATTTATTTGGATGCACCGGGTCTTAGCTGCCGCACACGGGATCTTTGCTGTGGCATGCGGGATCTTTTTTTTTTTCAATTGTGGCTCTCTTAGTTGCTGCGTGTGGGATCTAGCTCCCTGACCAGGGATCGAACCCAGGGCCCCTGCATTGGGAGCGCAGAGCCTTAGCCACTGGCAACCAGGGAAGTCCCTAACCTCTTCTTATATTTAATAATGAATAAGAACATGCAATTAAAAATGGCCATATTCTTTTCCTAGTTTAGTGTATTTGCTTATTATTTTACAATCTCTGTGTTATTGCTTTGATGTCTGTAAAAGCTTTAATTTTGCTACAAACCTTGAAATTAATTTAGAAACAATTTGATGTTCAATTTTTCAGTAAACAAAGAAACAAGATGGTAAAACTAATCACAATGCATCAGTATGAACATATTTAATGAGTGTGTATGGGTGGAAAAACATATTCTTGCTTCAGATGGTTCTTAAATATTTATAGTACCATATTTAAGTATGAGCACACATATCCTGGTACATAATAGGTACTTAGGAAATGTTTGCTGATAAGGGATTAATACACTTTATCAAGCAAATAAGTGCACATTATCATGTCATACCCATACTCTCTAAAAAACATGGAATTTTAAACATTAAAAAAGTATTCTAATGATGTATGGCATATTTACTCAAGGGAGTAGGGCACAAAGTTCTCAGACAAATGTGACCTCACACCTGTTTGTTGCACAGCATGTCAATTCTAACCACCTTTTCCAGACTCCCTCCCATTTCTGCACCTGTGAACTTAAACTCCAATATTATTAGAAAGGTTCCATCCTTCCCCTAGGGAAGCCACAGTTTTCACTTCTTATTTTAGAAAGATTCTCTGTTGGATTAGATGCACTTGTACAATTTTCTCTGGCTTTTCAAAACGTCTTATAAAACTTCTTCCATCATGGGCTCCCAGACCTGAAAAAACCCTCTAAACTCGATTATACTTTCATCTACCAGTTTGTCCTACTGCTTCTTAGTGGGTCATAACTTTTTCGTTTCCTACATTCATTTTAAGTCTCTCAAATCCATACAATTTTCACTCAGACTTCATTCCAAATGTTTAGTGACCATCCATCAATCCAACTGCATGTTGGTATTTTTAGAGTTAAAAAGGACTTCCTTTATTTAACTAACATATTGGCCTAACATATGTTCGAGCTTGAGGACACAGAAAGCATCACTCCTGCAGGGCATGTCACCAGGGACCACTACGGACCCAAAAGGGCTCCTTGTGGCTGGGGTAGGGATGGGGTACAATGAGCAGGGCTAGAGCATCTGAGGAGTCAGCCAGGAAGAGCTTACATCAATTTCTGAAATGTCAATAGAATTTACTCAAGATTCTTACTTTGTTGGGGGGAGGGAGGGTGGTCATGGGACGTGCCACATTATGGAGCACTTGGCTTCTGCTTCTCAGCTTCTCTCCTGAGGACCTTGGGAACACCCGCGTAAGTGCCAGACAGTGTAGCTCTGTCCTACTCACAGCCTATGTACTAGACGCTGAATTGTCCATCCATTTCTCCCTTCCTCCTTCCCCACAGGCCCACTTTCATTTAGGCACCCATCTCTCCTTCCCCACTCCCCCCACAGCTCACTGCCTCAAAGAAGCTGACCCTCCTTCGGTTCCAGGGCTGCACCTGATTGGCCCAATGGGACTCTCATCCCCTTTGTCAGGAAGTGGGTAGTGAGCCAATGAGGTTTACTGTGACTTCTGGGGAAGGACTTCTTCGATTTCAGGAAGAGCTCCTAGCAGCAGTTGGCTTTCTCTTCCTACAGCTGTTGTCACTCACAGTTGGGAGGCCTCCAGCCTGAGGAGGAGGTCAAAGCACAGAGGAGCACGCTGATGGAGGGCAGAGGAGGTGAAGGCATCCCTGCTTTTTCATCCATAATTTAGGAGGCAGTCTTTGTTCTTTTCCTACCTCCTTTCCTCCATGAAGAGTGACTTTAAAAACTACCGTAAAATATGCACAATGTAAAATTTTACCACGGTAACTATTTCTTTAAATTTATTTTTATTTATTTATTTTTTAACCTCTTTATTAGAGTATAATTGCTTTACAATGGTGTGTCAGTTTCTGCTTTATAACAAAGTGAATCAGCTATACGTATACATATATCCCCATATCCCCTCCCTCTTACGTCTCCCTCCCACCTTCCCTATCCCTCCCCTCTAGGTGGTCACAAAGCACGGAGCTGATCTCCCTGTGCTATGCGGCTGCTTCCCACTAGCTATCTATTTTACATTTGGTAGTGTATGTAATTCCATGCCACTCTCTCACTTTGTCCCAGCTTTCCCTACCCTTCCCCATCCCCGTATCCTCAAGTCCATTCTCTAGTAGGTCTGCATCTTTATTCCCATCTTGCTCCTAGGTTCTTCTGACCATTTTCTTTTTTTTTTTTTAGATTCCATATTTATATGTTAGCATATGGTGTTTGTTTTTCTCTTTCTGACTTACTTCACTCTGTATGACAGTCTCTAGGTCCATCCACCTCACTACAAATAACTCAGTTTCGTTCCTTTTTATGGCTAATATTCCATTGTATATATGTGCCACATCTTCTTTATCCATTCATCTGTCGACGGACACTTAGGTTGCTTCCATGTCCTGGCTATTGTAAATAGAGCCGCAATGAACATTGTGGTACATGACTCTTTTTGAATTATGGTTTTCTCAGGGTATATGCCCAGTAGTGGGATTGCTAGGTCATATGGTAGTTCTATTTTTATTTTTTTAAGGAACCTCCATACTGTTCTCCATAGTGGCTGTATCAATTTACATTCCCACCAAGAGTGCAAGAGGGTTCCCTTTTCTACCATGCTAACTATTTTAAGTGTACAATTCAATGCCATAAAGTTCATCTGCATTGTGGTGAACCTATCACCACTACTCATCTCCAGAACTTTTTCATCATTCCAAACTGAAACTCTATACCTATTAAACATGAAGGGGAACTTTTATATAGTATGTGTGTTTGTATTTATTTATTTATTTTTGTTGAAGTATAGTTGATTTACAATGTTGTGTTAGTTTCTGGTGTACAGCAGAGTGATTCAGTTTTATATCTATCTATCTATCTATCTACCTATATAGATAAATATATAGATATATATATATAGTCTTTCTCTTTTCCATTATGGTTTATTACAAGATATTGATATCTTGTTCCCTGTGCTATACAGTAGGACCTTGTTGTTTATCTATTTTGTATATAGTAGTGTGTATCTGCCAATCCCAAACTCCTAATTTACACCTCCTACCCTTTTTCTCCTTTGGTAACTATAAGTTTGTTTTCTATGTCTGTGTCTGTTTCTGGATTGTAAATAAATTCATTTGTATCATATTTTAGATTCTACATATATTTCTCTTTCTTTGTCTGACTTCACTTAGTATGATAATCTCTAGGTCCATCCATGTTGCTGCAAATGGCATTATTTCATTTTGTTATGAGTAATATTATATATATTATGAGTAATACTATGAGTAATATTCCATTGTATATATGTACCATATCATCTTTATCCATTCATCTGTCGATGGACATTTAGGTTGCTTCTGTGTCTTGGCTATTGTAAATAGTGCTGCTATGAACATTGGGGTGCATGTATCTTTTTGAATTAGAGTATTCTCTGGATATATGCCCAAGAGTGGGACTGCTGGATCATATGGTGACTCTATTTTTAGTTTTTTAAAGAACTTCCATACTGTTTTGCATAGTGGCTGTACCAATTTACATTCCCACCAACTATGTAGGAGGGTTCCTGAAAAGGGACTTTTAATCCCACTGGATTCCAGGGTATAGACTAGGCTCTTGCTTCCTGGAGGAGGAGGTCACAGTGTGTTTGAATGTTGTACACAAAGGAGTGTCTCTCTCTCTGGATTTTCCTTCCACCCACGTAGCAAGAGGATGAGCTGAGTCAAGGCCCCGTCCCTGGAGGAGGCCTGGACATCTTGGTCCCTCCACTTCTACTTCTATGAGAAAGTACTGAGAGAAGGCTGGTGGTTAGTTGGACCAAAAAAAAAAAAAAAAAAAAAAGAGAAAAAGAAAAAAAATCATTCATTGTTTACTTGAAATTCCACTTTAACTGGGCATCCTATATTTTTATTAGCTAAATCTGGCATCCCTAGGTAAGGAGAATGCAACCAACTGATTGTGGTGAGTGGAGGCCTTGAAGGACCCCTGGCGGCAGCAGTGGACCCAGTGCATGACAATAAGGATTGAGCAAGAAGCTGGCTATCTCGGCAGAGACCAGCACGGAGAGAGGATTGTGGGCCCAGATGACGCTCTATATCCTCATTCCTGTTGTCAGGATGGGACATAAACTACACCTCACATCCTACCTGAACTTAGATTGTGGGGGGTGGGGATGGGGGAGGAGAACAGAGAGAGAATCCTTAACTGGTGGGTATTAACCCAAAAAGAACTGAGGGGGGAAAAACATGAAAGTGACTGAGTTATTCTGCACTGGCAAGATTGAATAGACATGAGAACTTAAGAAATAAGTTCATTTATAATGTAATCAAGTCACATTTTCACATCTAAGTCTGGGAGTGAAAATTTGTTCCTGCTACAGAGTAAAAAATGGGACTGATGAGAATGTCTCCAAGGTCCCTTCTGCATTGACAATTCCATAGCTATAGAGATGAGGCTTGAGGCCCTGAAAGGAAAAGTAAGACACGAGTTAGACAAGGGTGAGAATATTTCAAAACCCCTATTGAGTGCCTGGTTACAGGAGACCCAGCAAATGAGCCTGGGTGGGAAGAGGCTTGAGGAAAATCATAATCATTGTGTGTTTAAGCTGTCCCTGTGTTTTGAGTTTGTTACTTCTTAAACATTTAAAGTTGAGAACTTTCTGGAGGCAGCTGATTTATGCTGATTAAGCTGATTTAAGAGCTGTTTTCTTAAGAGAACTATGAACGGGCTTTCTAGAGAACCAACTGGTGAACAAGCATGTTTTTACAGGGTGAGCCACTTAGGACTCTTGACCCAGGAAGTCTGAAAGCCGAGGGAATTGCTGCAGAGTGCACCATGTTCAGCTTCCTGCTTAAGCTAGCAGTATGTGCTGCAAGCACAGGGTGTTCCCCCTGCTTCCAGAGAAGGTGAAAGGCTTCATCTGGAGCTTCCCAATCCCTGCAGAGGAGAAAGTTTACCTAGACAGTGGGGAAGACACATACCAGGCAGGAAGTCAGAAGGCAAACCTTCCCAAGAGAGGCGGGGGTTTAGCCAGTTTCAGGAGGCTTGATAGAAAAATAGTAATCAGGGACTTCCTTGGTGGCACAGTGGTTGAGAATCTGCCTGCCAGTGCAGGTGACAGGGGTTCGATCCCTGGTCCGGGAAGATCCTACATGCTGCGGAACAACTAAGCCTGTGCACCACAACTACTGACCCTGTGCTCTAGAGCCCATGAACCACAACTACTGAACCCACATGCCACAACTACTGAAGCCTGCACACCCTAGAGCCTGCCTGCCGCAACTACTGAGCCCACATGCTGGAACTACTGAAGCCTGCATGTTCTAGAGCCTGTGTGCTGCAACTACTGAGCCCATGTGCTGCAACTACTGAAGTCCATGCACCTAGAGCCCGTGATCTGCAACAAGAGAAGCCACCACAATGAGAAACCCGTGTGCTGAAATGAAGAGTAGGCTCCAGTAGCCACAACTAGAGAAAGCCCGCGCACAGCAACAAAGACCTAATGCAGCCCCAAAAAACCAAAAAACAAAACAGTTATCCAGTGGAGGAGCTGGTGGAGGAGAAACATCTCTACCTGGGGCCAAGGAGGCAGTTTTTTGCTCCTGCCCAGCAGTGCTCCACACTTATCTGCAGTCAGGCAGCAGGCCATGCCCTGGCAGGAGCACGAGTGAGCAAGCCTGTTCCTACCCAGTAAGGAAGAGATGAGTCACAGATGTTGGTGAACAACTCCCTTTGGGGAAACCCTGTGGCCTGACACAGACAGCAGGGGTGAATTGTCATGTTGGAGCATGCAGGCAGGCAGGACATGGCTGACACCCACCAGTATATATCAGTCCTACTGATCAATACTCATACCTACAGAGTTATATATAAAGGAGTGAGTGAGGCAGAAGAACCTTGCCATGTATATCTTTATTGGCTTTGAAGGTCCTTATAAAATCCATGGAAGGCTAAAGTAGAGGCAGGCAGAGGTCATAATCATGTTACACTGCATTTTAAAGGGTGCCACTCGTGAAGAATAATGAGGAGTGAAAACTGAAGTATTGGCTACTCCTGGCATTAAGTAGCAGGCTTTAGTTTTCTAGATTGTGGTTTTTGATACCAGAACTTCTGGCAGAGATTTTGAGTGCTTTGCACTAAATCTGGGAAGACCTGTTTGACAGGAAACGCCTACTTAATTGAGAGATTCCACCCAAAATTGGAAAGAGTGGGGAGAAATTGGTCTAATAACACCATGGAACCAAGTATCATGGAAGTTAACCACTATAGCACAAAGGGAATATGAAATCAGAGGAATTTTCAGGTGGAAGTATCAAGTAAATGGGTTAGAAGCAGTGTCCATAGGCCTTGAGATCTAGTCCATAAGGTGCAGAATCAGGGAAACAAACAAAATGTAGTTAACATTTGTACACAGTGAGGTAAACATAATCCCATAGATATGAGGTGCAGTGGGAACCAATTGCTAGTCCAGGCCTGTTATACCCATGAGAAGAGCATCAGGAAGGCTAAAGCCAAGAAGGAGCCAAAACTTTTTGGAAAAAAAGACTAAAGACAAGAGAAATATTTTTTAAAAAACGATGTTTGAAACAAGAAGTACACAGAGGGTGTAGGCTTGCTATTTGGGAAATTTAGTGCAATATTTGCAGATGAGAAAGACTGAGGGAAAATATATAATAAAGGTAGTGGATCAATCACTTATAAAGCAAGCACGAAGGTTAAAAGATGAAAGTAGCAAAATTAACTAAAATTACAATAATTAGTTAAGGGATGCATGAAATAAAAAGATGTAAAATATGTCATCTAAAGTATAAAATGTGGAGGGGGTAAAATGATGGAATGTGTTCCATCACATTTTTGGAATGTGTTCAAATTTAAGTTGCTACCAGCTTAAAACAGATGACTATTTACACAGAATTATATATGTGAACCACACAGTAACCACAAGGAAAAAACTTATAGTAGGTACACAAAAAATGAGAAAGGAATCTAAACATAATGTTAAAGAACATCACAAAAACACAAGGGAAGAGAAAAAGAGAAGAATAAAGGAACAAAGAAGAACTACAAAACAGCCAGAAAACAATTAACAGAATGGCAATAAGCACATACCTATCAATAATTACTTTAAATGTAAATGGACTAAATTCACCAATCAAAATACATAGAGTAGCTAAATGGGTAAGGAACAAGACCAATCTATATGCTGCCTCCAAGAGACTCACTTCAGAAGAAAAGACACACACAGTCTGAAAGTGAAGGGGTGGAAAAGGATATTCCATGCAAATGGAAAGGTGGAGTAGCTATACTCATATCAGACAAAACAGACATTAAAAAACACTTAATGATAAAGGGGTTAATCCAGAAAGAAGATATAACATTTACAAATGTATATGCACCTAACAGAGGAGCACCAAGATATATAAAGCAAATATTAATGGATTTAAAGGGAGAAATTGAAAGCAATAAATAACAGTTGAGGACTTTAACACCCCACTTACACCAAATGGATAGATCATCCAGACAGAAAATCAACAATGAAACATGGAATTTAAATGACACATTAAATCAGATTGACTTTATACACATGCATGCACACACACATGCACACATACACACACACACGACATTCTATCCAAAAGCAGCAGAATGCACATTCTTCTCAATTGTACATGAAACATTCTCCAGGGTAAACCACATGTTAGGTCACAAAATGAGCCTCAATAAATTCAAGAAGATTTAAATCATATCAAGTATTTTCTCTGACTACAGTGGTATTAAACTAGAAATCAGTAGCAAGAAAAAACAAGAAAACCCCCCAAAATGTGGAGATTAAACAACATTTTACTGAATAACTAATGGGTCATTGAAGAAATCAAAGGAGAAATTAATCTCCTAAAAAAGTTAGAGATAAATGAAAAAAAACCTAGAGATAATTGAAAATAGAAATATAGAATACCAACATCTAAGTGATGCAGCAAAAGTGGTTCTAGGAGGGAAGTTCATAGCAATACAGGCCTACCTCAAGAAATAAGAAAAATCCCAAATAAACAATCTAACTTTACACCTAAAGGAACTAGAAAATGAAGAACAAATGAAGCCCCAAATTAGTAGAATTGACATATATGCACTACCAAATGTAAACTAGATAGCTAGTGGGAAGCAGCCACATAGAACAGGGAGATCAGCTTGGTGCTTTGTGACCACCTAGAGGGGTGGGATAGGGAGGGTGGGAGGGAGACATAAGAGGGAGGGCATATGGGGATATATGTATATGTATAGCTGATTCACTTTGTTATACAGCAGCAACTAACACAACAATGTAAAGCAATTATACCTCAATAAAGATGTTAAAAAAATCAAAGATCAGAGTGGAAATAAGTGAAATAGAGACTAAGAAAACAAGAGAAGATAATCAGTGAAAGTAAGAGCTGATTCTTTGAAAAGATAAACAAAATTTACAAACCTTTAGCTATATTGAGAGGGAGAGAGAGAAAGAGAGAGAGAGAGAGACAGAGACAGAGAGAGACAGAGAGAGAGAGAGAAAGAGAAGGGAAGGGAAGAGAAAAGGCGAGAGAAGACTCAAATAAATAAAATCAGAAATTAAAAAGAAGATACAACTGATACCACAGAAATGCAAAGGATCATAAGAGAGTACTATGAATTATATGTCAACAAATTGTACAACCCAGAAGTAGATAAATTCCTAGAAACATACACTCTTCAAAGACTGAATCATGAAGAAATAAAAAATCTGAATATACTGATTACTAGTAAGGATGTTGAAACAGTAATAAAAATCTCCCAACAAACAAAAGCCCAGGACCAGATGGATTTACTGGAGAATTCTACAAAACATTCAAAGAACATTTAATCCTTCTCAAACACTTCAAAAACTTTAAAAAGAGAGAAAGCTTGTGCACTGAAAACTATGACACTGATGAGAGAAACTGAAGAAGACACAAATAAATGGAAGGATAATCTGTGTCCATGGATTGGAAGAATTAATATTTTTAAAATGTCCATACTACCCAAAGCAATCTACAGACTCAATGCAATCCCTATCAAAATTCCAATGGCATATTTAACAGAAATAGAACAAATAATTCTAAAATTTGTATGGGACCTCAAAAGATCCTGAATAGTCGAAACATTCTTGAGAAAGAAGAACAAAGCTGGAGGCATCATGCTCCTGATTTCAAATTATATAACAAAGCTTTAGTAATCAAAACAGTATGCTACTGGCACAAAACCAGACACACAGACCAATTGAGAGCCCAGAAATAAACCTATGCACATATGGTCAATTAATTTACAAAAAAGGAGCAAAAGACATACAAATTATCTTCAATAAATGGAGTTGGGAACACTGTACAGCCACATGCAAAAGAATGAAAATAGACCACTATCTTTCAACACACACAAAAATTAACTCAAAATGGATTAAATACTTGAATGCAAGTCCTGAAACCATTAAACTTCTAGAAGAAAACATAGGTGGTAACCTCATTTACAATGGTCATAGTGATGTTTTTGTGGATATGACTCCAAAGGCAAGGGAAACAAAAGCAAAAATAAACAAGTGGGACTACATCAAACTAAAAAGCTTCTACACAGCAAAGGAAACCATCATCAAAGCAAAATGGCAACCTACAGAATGGGAGAAAACATTTGCAAACCGTATACCCTATAAGGGTTTAATATCCAAAATATAATGAACTCATACAACTCAGGAACAACAAAAAGCCAATTAAAAAATGGGCAGAGGATTTGAATAGACATTTTTCCAAAGAAGACACACAAATGGCCAACAGACACATGAAGATGTTCAACATCACTAATTATTAGTAAAATGCTAGTCAAAACCCAGTGAGTTATCACCACACACATATTAGAATGGTTATTATAAAAAGATAAGAAATAACAAACGTTGTAGAGGATGTGGAGAAAAGAGAACACTTGTACACTGTTGGTGAGGCTGTAAATTGTGCAGCCACTATGGGGAACAGTACAGAGATTCCTCAAAAACGTAAGAAAAAAAACCTATCATATGACCCAGCTATTCTACTTTTGGGTATTCAAAGGACATGAAAACACTAATTTGAAAAGATATACGCATCTCTGTGTTTATTGAAGCATTATTTATAATTGCCAAGATAGAGAAACAACCTAAGTGTCTGTTAATAAATGAATGGGTAAAGAAGATGTGGTATATATATAATGGAATACTACTTAGCCATAAAAAGAATGAACTTCTGCCATTTGTGACAATGTGGATGGACTTTGAAGGTATTAGTGGTTACCAGAGGGGAGGGGTTGGGTGGGTAAAACAGGTGAAAGGGTCAACTCTAAGGTGATTGATGGTAACTAGACTTGTGGTGGTGATCACTTTGTAGTATACGCAGATGTCGAATTTTAATGCTGCATACCTGAAACTAATATAATAAAAAAGAGGTTAATCCCAGGGAGACAAGTTGAATTGAAAGGTGAAGGGTATGGGAAGGTCTTCACCTTACATATTTCTGTATTCTTCAATTTTTTTTTTTACAAGAATGTTTTATATATTACTTAACTGAAAGAAACATTTAAAAATACATTTTAGGGACTTCCCTGGTGGCGCAGTGGTTAAGAATCCTCCTGCCAATGCAGGGGAGATGGGTTCAAGCCCTGGTCCAGGAAGATCCCACATGCCGTGGGGCAACTAAGCTCGTGCGCCACAACTACTGAGTCCGCGCACCTAGGGTCCGTGCTCCGCAACAAGAAAAGCCACCGCAATAAGCCCACGCAGCACAACAAAGAGCAGCTCTTACTCGTCACATCTAGAGAAAGCCCGCATGCAACGAAGAAGACCCAGAGCAGCCAAAAATAAATAAATAAATAATAAATAAATAAATAAATAATACACTTTAAAAATTGATCAGGCAAAGCAGAATGAGTTTAATGGTTCGATTTTTAAAATACTGAAATAAACTCATTCTTAGTTTAAAAAAACGACAAAGGAAGAATACACTGTCTGAGTGTTGCTTCTGTGTCTTCCAACAAGAGAATGCTTTTCAAGCTCCATAGAGCCCAACAATACACAGAGGAGAAGGAAAGATAAGAGAAATGATACAGGCTCCAAATACTTACGTGTCAGGGTTGTGCTTGCTGAAAAACTGTTGTTAATTAACTTGGTGCAAAAGATGAAGCATGGCGAGGAGATGAAAGAGACCTTTACACAAAGGGATTTGAGTACTTACTTTAGAAGATTCTCTTTATGTGGACTATCTTCTCCTAGCACTCTGGGGAGTATCTGCCAAACTTAATGGGTGTTCTTGCCCTCCCAACTGCAAACCCTCTTAATGCCAGATTACAGAGAAAGGACATAACAGAGTTAAAACTGCACATTACGATCAAGGTCAGAAGTCCTGACATCTTCCCATTCTCAAAGGTAGGAGCAGAAACAGTGGGAGAGTGATAGGAGGTCCTCTGGTTCTGGGGGCAGGGGAGGGGGCTACCATGTCATTCTCTGCTAAGCTGACACCTGTTCTCAGCAGGTGACTTAATCACTAATCCCTTAAAATAGCAGCTTGTTCCCAGTAAAAAAAAAGGCTCTTCAATGATTTGTTTTAAAGAGCCATACATAGTCATAGTATGAAATTTGGGAAAACATTTTGGAAAACACATAGAATTAAAAAACCAAACTTGACCTCATTTTCTAGAAATAGACTCTGTTAATACTTTCTTTTATAATGTTTATTATTTTTCTCTGTTAATAGTGGGGAATACATAGGATTCAAATTTGGAATATAGAGAAAAGCTTACAGAATAAAATAAAATTGCCTGTAATTCCACTACTACTGATATTTTGATCTTTTTCCTTCCAGTCTTTTTTCTTTACACACACACACGTAAATTTTAAATAAAATGTAAATCATATAGTATATGTAGTTTTGTATCCTATTTTTTGTACTTAATGTTATATCATGAACATTTTCTTTATCATTAAGTGCTATTCAAGAACATGATTATAATTGGTCATCTGCTATTTTACTAGATGAATTAGCCACAGTTCATCTAACCATTAGACTGGAGTGTTGGAATTTGGCTTCTTTTACTTCTTTACCATTTGAAAATAATGCCATTATAAACATCCTTACGTGGAAATCTTCACTTAAGATCAGTTTCTAAAGGTTGAATTTCTAGGTCAAAGACCATGGACGTTTTTAAGGCTTTCAATACATATCGCAGCCTTGTCCTTCAGGAAGGCTGTGTCCTTTCACACTCCCCAAATGGGCAAGCCAGTGCCCATTTCTTGTCAACTGCTATTAGATTTGTAGTTTCTGTCTGAGAGGTCTCCGTTCTTTGTGCAATCCCATTGCACCACTGCCATCTTGTGTTCTCCCTCTGTGGCTTTTCTAAGAGAGAGGAAACGTCTGGTCCCTGAACTATTTGAAACAGTCTCCCTATATTCCTCTGAAGATCTTCACTGCTCCGTAGTTATTTCTTTTTTTTTTTTTTTTTTTTTTTTTTTTTTGCGGTATGCGGGCCTCTCACTGTTGTGGCCTCTTCCACTGCGGAGCACAGGCTCCGGACGCGCAGGCTCAGCGGCCACGGCTCACGGGCCCAGCCGCTCCACGGCATGTGGGATCTTCCCGGACCGGGGCACGAACCCGTGTCCCCTGCATCGGCAGGCGGATTCTCAACCACTGTGCCACCAGGGAAGCCCTGTAGTTATTTCTAAGTTTGCTTTGAGGTGATATGGGTCCCCCTTGTTTGACCAGCTGAGTAACCTTGTCCTGCACTCAGCTCACACCTTGTCTCCTCTGCAAAGCTTCCTCTGACATTCCAGGCTGGTTTAAGAACCTCTCCTTGTTACTCCCCTCAGTCCTCTCCCTGTCAAAGTTCTTGTCACATTGTACTGTGTGCTCTGCTGTCTCCCCTCCAGATGTAAGCTCCCTGAGGGTACAGGCGTGTGCCTTTTTCCACTGTATCTTCAGTGCCTGATGCTGTACCTTGCAGATGTGGATATTCCATAGATGCTGAATACATGCTTACTTTATTTTAAAAATTCTTGAATGTTCACCTCTATTTCCATACCGTGTATTCTATCCTATTCCCCTTAAACATTTACTGAGAGTTTTTCTGATTACATAGCATCTTGTAGTTCTATTTATTTATTTAATCTTATTTTTCTAGCTTTATTGAGGTATAATTGACATGACATTGTGTAAGTTCAAGGTGTACAGCATGATGATTAGATACATTTATATATTGTAAAATGATTATCACAATAAGCTTAGTTAACACATCTAACAACTCACATAGATATTATGGTGGGATTTTTTTGTGATGAGAACTTTTAAGATTTATTGTGTTGGCCAAAAAGTTCATTTGGTTTCCATAAGCTCTTACACAAAAACCTGAACGAACTTTTTGGCCAACCCAATAAAAAGTGAAATCATACCGTATTTGTCTTTCTCTGTCTGACTTATTTCACTTAGCACTATGCTCTCAGTTTTCATCCATGTTGTTGCAAATGGCAGCATTTGTTTCTTCCTTATGACAATAATATTCCATTATATACATACCTGTATATACTGTTTTTTTTTAATCCATCCATTCATCAATGGGCCTTTAGGTTGCTTATTTGTCTTGGCTATTGTAAATAATGCTGCAATGAACATGGGAAAGTAGATATCTCTTTGAAATAGTGATTTCATTTCCTTCTGATATATACCCAGAAGTGGAATTGCTGGATAATATGGTAGTTCTATTTGTAATTTTTTTGAGGAAACACCATACTGTTTTCCATAGTGGCTGCACCAATTTACATTCTCACCAACAGTGCACAAGAGTTTCCATTTTGCCACATCTTTACCAACACTTGTTATTGTCTCCTGGATAATAGACATTCTGACAGGTGTAAGGTGTTATCTCATTGTGACTTTGATTTGCATTTCCCTGATTATTAGTGATGGTGAATACATTATAATGTGTCTGTTGACTATATATGTTCTTAGGAAAAATGTCTACTCAGGTCCTTTGCACGTTTGAAAATTGGATTATGTGAGGTTCTTTTTTTTGCTATCAAGTTGTATGTATTCCTTATATATTTTAGATATTAACCCCTTATCATACATATGATTTGCAAATGTTTCTTCCTATTCTGTAGATTACTTTTCATTTTGTCAGTTGACCATTTCTTTTGCTGTGTGGAAGCTTTTAGTTTGATGTGGTCCCACTTGTTCATTTTTGCTTTTATTGCTTGTGCTTTAGATGCCATATCCAAAAAATCCTTGCCAAAACCAATGTTGAGGAGTTTTTCCCCTATGTTTTCTTCTAGGAGTTTTATGGTTTCAGGTCTTACATTCAAGTCTTTAATCCATTTTGAGTTATTTTTTTGTTTATGGTGCAAGATAGTGGTATAGTTTCATTCTTTTGCATGTGGCTGTCTAGTTTTCCCAACTCTATTTATTGAAGAGACTGTCCTTTCTCCACTGTATGTTCTTTGCTCATTTTTTGTAAATTAATTAATCATATGTGCATGGTTTTATTTCTGGGCTCTCAATTATGTTCCATTGGTCTGTGTGTCTTTTTTTGTACTAGTACTATACTGCTTTGATTGCTGTAGCTTTGTAATATAGTTTGAATCAGGAGATGTGATACCTCCAGCTTTGTTCTTCTTTCTCAAAATTGTTTTGGCTACTTAGGGTTTTTTTGTGATTCTATAGGATTTTTAGGATTTTAGGATTGTTTTTTCTATTTCTGTAAAAGATGTCATTGGAATTTTGATAGAGATTGCATTGAATCTATAGGTGGGCTTGGGTATCTAGCAGTTCTTAATCATCTTTTGATAACTTAGAGTTGACCTCAGGGCACCAAAAAAGGAAGAAGGGAAGGAAAAAGAATGAGGAAAAGAAAGAGGGAGAGGAGATATATAATAGAATATAAAGTTTTTTGTGTGTGAATTGACAGTGGAGTCTTTATTATTTATTTTAATATTTATTTATTTATTTGGTTGCACCGGGTCTTGGTTGTGGCAGGTGGGCTCCTTAGTTGCAGCAGGTGGGCTCCTTAGTTGCAGCATGCAGGCTCTTTAGTTGTGGCTCACTGGCTCCTTAGTTGCAGGACATGGGCTCCTTAGTTGTGGCATGTGAACTCTTAGTTGCGGCTTGCATGTGGGGTCTATTTCCCTGACCAGGGGTTGAACCCTGGCCCCCTCCATCGGGAGCGTGGAGTCTTAACCCCTGCACCACCAGGGAAGTCCCAGAATATAAATTATTATACTTTACATTTCTGTATGATTTTACAGTTTACAGTGTTCTTTCATACACTTGTGGAAATTCTAAATCTCCTCCCAGAAAGGTTGGACCTTCATGCTGGATGCTGTGATAGTACACTGTATCTTCCATAACACCTCTTGCAATTGTTGGCATATCATTATTAGTGTTCACTGATGTAACCCCAATACCTACCAGAGTGCTTAATGCATTGTAACTATTTACTAAATATGAACTCTTAGAAAAAGCATTATTATCTCCATTCAAAGACATATCATTAGAGAACTGACATTTCAATCTAGGGAGTTGGATTCCAAGTTTGGTGTTCTTTCCACGTCTGCTAATGTAGTGGACATTTTTCGCCCATGGGAAAAAAATGGAAAGGGAGAATAATTGAGAGAAAGAAGAGAGGGAAGAGAGGAGGAGAAAATCATAGAGATGGAGAGAAGTGGTTTGAAGTTGACACCTGATGATGAAGGGAGGATAAATGCAGAGCTTTGATGCACATAGGATGTAGCATTTGTGGCTTCATCAAGCTTAGTTAACCAAGATTCCACTCAGAATTGAAGTATTTTTAAAATAAGTCAAACATGAAAATTCAGTAGTACTTTCCCCCACTACAGCTTTTTATACTCTCAGGTTAATCAGTGATTGAATTTCCACAGCTTTGAGACTGCACCAAGTGGTAGTGGGAGAAAGGGTTCTCCCAGTGATGTCCTCCAGAGACTACATGGACAGGATCAAGCTGCTTCCTCCTGGCTTCATACAGCTGAGTGTACAGGTTAGATGAAGCTTTTCTGTAGACAAGGAGATGTGACCTCTGGAGTGGTACAGGTGGAGACCAAAAAATTCTATGACATAGATGTCACTACTTTTCATCTGTAGCATTTTTGGAAGGCAGCAGAGCATGGAGGTTAAGAGCATGAGCTGTGGAGCCAGAGCTTGAGCTGGAATCTTGGTTCAATCACTTCCTTGCTGTGTAATCTTGGGCAAGTCCCTCAACCTGCCTATGATCTATTGATAGTTTCCTCATTTGTAAAGTGGGAATAATAAAAGTACCTAACCCATTGGAATGCTGTGAAGATATAATGGGATAATGCATGTAAAGGGCGTAGAACAGAGCCTGGCCCATGGCCAGCACTTAATCAATGTTGACTATCTTTTTTAAGATTACCTTCCAATTGCAGACATGGAGGAAAATGTCTGCAGTTATTTTCAGTAAGCAATGAGCTTTGGGCCATTTTCCATTGCCTGGGATCCTCTAAGAATTCCTAGGCACCTGAAAGCACACACAAGAACATACCTTATGGTATGTTCTAGGACTAGGGTAAGCTAGTCCTAGAAAATTCAGCAATTGGAGTTCAGTACTTTCTTAGACACACTAATTACAAATGATCTAAGCCAGAGCCAGTAGGTAGATTCTTTGGCCAGCATGTTATCCATTTGGTGGTATCTATCTATCTATCTATCTATCTGAATTTCTTTTAGTCAAGGCATGTACTTTGCAATCTATTGACACATTTTTTACTTGCTGGAGCAGACAGATGCCCCTATTCTAGATTCAACTCACCAACAATTTCACCTAATACTGGCATTTATTTGTCATTGGTAAATGTTTTTGTTACGGTGGGCTACATGCTCCTCTGCAACTCTTCTCTTACCCTAGGTCCCCATTGAATACTTAATAGTGTCTAAGCTTCTCACCAGTGCTTACCAGGTCCTCCATGACCTGGCCCATGATCACACTTCCATCTTCCCCTTTGCCCCTGCCCACTCTTCCATCTATTCTAGCCTCAAAACTTTAAGTTCCAGCCATATGAGCTAGGGTGGTTCATGGCACTCTTTATGCATATATTCACCTTCTTTGCTAATATTGTCTCTTCTCACATCACCTGCCTAATACCTCCTAATATTTTGGGACTTAGTTCAGGCATTACATCTTTTTGGAATCTTCTCTGATCCCCTTGTGCTGGATCAGATTCTCCTTTCAAATTATCAAATGTCTATCCTAGTCCTTACATATTGTGTCATAATTTAGTACTGTGTTTTTGCCCTTATACCTCCTTGACAATAGAAATTATGTCTTATCCACTTTCCAATGCCCACAGTAACTGATATATACTAGGCCCTCAATAATTGTTGAATGAATTCCTGGATGATTATGACTAAAGATAAAAAACAAGCAACAAAAAACATGAGAAATTTATGAGACACTATTAAAAAGGCAGACAAAACCAAAAGGCAGAATTAAATATACTTTCTAGAAATGACATTATAGTTATTAAAATAAAAAACTTAACAGATGGAATAAACAGCAAATCAGACAGAATCAAAGGGAAATTGATGAACTGAACTGCAGCATAGAGAAGCTAAGATATAGAAAACATGAAAGAGAGCTTAAGACCCACACAGACATATATACATACACGTGTGCACACAACAAGAAAGACTAAAGTGAAATGAACTGTAGAAAAAGAATATTTGAAGAGAATGGCTGACAATTTTCTAGTGTTGATAAAAGACAGGAATTCTCTCACTCAGGAATCATGAGTCTTGACAAGATAAACAAAAAGAAAAATCCACACCTAGACATATGAAAATGAAAAACATTAGAGAGGAAAATGTCATAAATGCAGAAAGTAGACTTCACCTACAGAGAAATGATAATTAGAATGACAGCAGACTTCTCAACCATTACAATGGAAACTAGAACACAATGGTAGACTAACAGTTAACATGGAACAGGATTAAGTAACCAAGTACAGATCTGACAGCCTGGGGCTATATTTAGAAGCAGAAAGTGATATGGTTATGGCTTCATCCATAACTTAGAGGAAGTCCTTAACTGGGCTCACATTTGGGGGAAAGAAGCAGATTATCATATCCACATCCAAGGACTCCCTCTCTCACCTCAGAGGCAGCTTAGGGTATGAACTAGAAATTGCATCCATCTAATGTGCTGCTTATAAGGCAGAATGGGCCACCAGCAGGATGGTGGCAGTAATTTTGCCTCTCTCTCCTGTGTTTCAGGGCCCCAGTATGGGTGAGATGGAACCTAATGTTTGGCTGTTAGGAGATGGTCTCACACTTGCTTCCTTTAAGGAAAACAGGGAAATCTCATGATTGCTTATCTCCAGGTATACTGTCCTCTCCATAGTCCAGAGCCAAGCCCCTCTGCTGGAGATCACCTTATGTTAATTCTGGTGTGACTCCAAATCCTCTCATTTTCCTCATGAACCATGATGTGCAAGAAGTTATGAAACATTACCCAAGCCAAGACTCTTTTAGGGGAGGAGGATTATATGAATATGGATATATCTCTGCCTGGGAAATTTCCCATTACCTAGTCCTAAGATTTATTAGAAGGGACTGATAAATCCAGGCAAGTTCAGTTGGCGGCACACCACAGGTACAAGAGAGTAATGGCTCTCAACTCTGTTAGACTGGTGATTCCTAACATCTAATGTGAAGTCTCTTCTGGCAGGCACATTAAAACAGTTTCCTGGACCCTTTCCCCAGAGATTGTAATTCAGTAGATTGGAGTGGGGCTCCTGGCTGATGCAGTGTCACTGGTCTGAGGATCCGACTTGGAAATTACTATAAAAAAAGATGGAAAAAAAAGTGGGGGCTTGGGGGTGGTGGTGGAGGGAGGGAGATACTGAACTGCCAGAGTCCCTACAGCATGTATTTGTATATGAGAGAGCCTTTTCTTTTTTTGGGGGGGAGTGGGTGAATCTATGAAAATTCCCAACTTTTACTCTCCCTTGCCACATAAAGATTGTTCTGGGTTTGCATCCTGCTTCTTGATATCCCCTGCACAATGAGGGGACTAGTTCCTTAGAGTTTAGAGGGGCAGAAATTGGAGACCAGGGGATGAAGAGAGAGCTGGAGAGGGAAAGGGTGGAGAGACAGGAGGCTCAGGGCTCAGTGATGGAGGACGAGTTTTCTTGGCAGTTTTGAGGAGAGATGTGGGAGTAGCTGTGGGGAATGAAGGAAGTGGATGAGAGAAGAAAGGAATTTCTTTGAGTTCTGTAGTCCTCAAGGTGCCAGAGTGTGATCTGAGGCAGCCCACAGGTATTTGAGAAATGCAAGAAATAACTCAAGTTATTTTGAAGTTACTTTTTGATTGTTGGATGGCATGTCTTAGGGTGTGACACTGCTCTGAGTCTGGCTTCACTAGGGTTGCAATAGCATGATAGTTCTCATGCATCACATTTGCAACACTGGGGGTCCCAGGTGTGACCACCCTGTCCCTCATCCTCATTAAGACCCTTCATGTTTCTCACTGGGCCAGCTGTTACAATGGTTTCCTCTTGTTATCCCACCTTGAGGCCCTCTTCCCTCTTCCTCCACACACAGTCATTAGGCTAATCAGCCTAAACTGGAATTCTGGTAACAATAGCTAGCATTCAGTGGCTTCTGCCATAGAGCCTTTGGTCCCCTGGAACCTCAGATTCCCTAGTGATATAGGCTCTCATGTTCCCTCCAAGCCTCTTTTAGTGGAAGGATTGTTAAATGTTCCATCGACTATAGATTTTAACAAAAACATCTTGCAAGGCATTCAAGGCTTCATAGTCCTTGTTTCAACCTATGCTTCTAGTGTTCTTTCCAGCCACATGTACCTCATACTCCACACCTCTGTTCCTTGGACATTTACTTACAGTTTCCCACTCCATGCCTTTGTACATGCAGTTCCTGCCACCTGGAATGACCTCCTTACCACTTCTGTCTAATAAGATCAACCCATGTTTCAAGGCCAGCTCAAATGCCTCCCCTTTAGGAAACTTCTATGGTCATCTCTACTCATCCCTCCCACTATGGAACTTTATTTGTACTTCCCTGTACTACAAACTCTACTGACACTGTAGTTGTCTTAATCTTATCTGTCTTTCAAGACCTGTGCCGTCCAATATGGTAGCCACTTGTGGCTATTTAAATTAATTAAAATGAAATAAAATTTAAAATTTAGTTCCCCCCATTTCAGGTGCCCAATAGCCCATGTAGCTAGTAACCACTGTATTGGGCAATATGGATAGAGAACATTTCTACTATTGCAGAAAGTTCTAGTGGACAACACTGGGACCATATATCATTCACTCACTCTTATGTTTGTTTGTTTATTTATTTATTATTAGATTTTTTTTGGATGTGGACCACCTTTAAAGTCTCTATTAAATTTGTTACAATATTGCTCCTGTTTTATGTTTTTGGTTTTTTGGCCGCGAGGCATATGGCACCTTAGTTTCCGGACCAGGGATCAAACCCGTACCCGCTGCATTGGAAGGCGAAGTCTTAACTGCAAGACTGCCAGGGACGTCCCTCTCTTATACTTATTGAATAAAAGTCAGTTACATTGAATAAACTAGAATATTATTGGTTATTTTGTCTTGATTTCTCACCCAGAACTGGAGCTTTATATTTTCAGCTTCTAAAAAAGGCATGTGGTACTACCTGTTCCTTGCTGTCTTTTTTAAGGATGGTCTATGTTCTCTCTTTTTTTAAAAAAAATAAATTTATTTATTTATTTAATTTGGCTGCATTGGGTCTCCGTTGCTGTGCGTGGCCTTTCTCTAGTTGTGGGCAAGCTGGGGCTACTCTTCGTTGTAGTGCGCAGGCTCCTCATTGCGGTGGCTTCTCTTGTTGCGGAGCATGGGCTCTAGGCACTCGGGCTCAGTAGTTGTGGCACGCATGCTCTAGAGCGCAGGCTCAGTAGTTGTGGTGCATGGGCTTAGTTGCTCTGCGGCATGTGGGATCTTCCCGGACCAAGGCTCAAACCCATATCCCCTGCACTGGCAGGAGGATTCTTAACCACTGTGCCACCAAGGAAGTCCCTATGTTCTCTTGAGATGAAGCCCGGTCTCCTCTTTCTGTGGGTTGCCTTCATTTCAAGGCCTTTCCGAGAGTTGTTTGGTGCACCATCTTCCTCGAGGTATGTCCCAGTTCACCTCCTGTGGCTTACCCATTGAACTAGTGTTCTTTAGTAATGAGGCCTCTGCCTTGGAAGAAAGAGCAGAGGCCTGTAACCGTCATTGTTACACTGCCACTGGAGAGAGTCTGCCTGTCCTTCTAAGATAGACCCTCATGCCTGCAGGGGGCAAACGACACAGACACAAGGACACCTATGACAATTAGCAATGGCATTTGGCTTTCTCATTACCTTCTTGGCAAAATCAGTTGTCTGTAGAATAGGCTTCTGGGAAGAAACCACAAGGCCAGAATGACCACAAGAGGGCACCAGCGCACCTTCAACAGCCTTTACTTCCAAAAACCCTGGGAAGGTTTCTCGGTGCAAGGGTAGGATAGAATGAATACACATTGGATTGGAAAGGAATAGAAAAAGAAAAAAGAAAAAAATTTCATCATATTGTTATGTCTAATTGGAAGACCTGCTTACCAGGCTTTTATTTATGCATCCAGAACCTCGTTAAATGTAGGAATAACAGAACATTATACAGTAATAGCCAGACAAGGGATTAGATTGAAAAATATTCTAAATAGGGATGTGAATAGGTCAGTAGACTTTAAAACAGAATAAACCTCACTTCGAAGCAAGGTAGCTATGGAAACATTACCAAAATCATTCTGTTACTTCATGGCTGCAGTGGTTTCTGCAGCCAGGAAATGCTGTCAAGGGAGGGCAGAATATTATTTTCTTATAAATAATACAACATAGGATCCTATATGGAAAGTTGCAAGAAATTAGATTTCAGAGGTAGAGATGTTTCAACAAAAATACCCAACAGCTTTAATTTGGTTTCTGATAAATTGGCTCTGGGTTTGCAGTTAAGTTTTTCTCTATTTTTGTTTTCTGTTGCAGAAAGAAAGGGAGCCTGTGAGAAGATATATTTCTATGTCTCTGGATATATTATATACACACATATGCGTGCACATTTAGCATGGCTGATAGAGTCACCTGTTCATCCCTGGTGTGACCCATGTGAGGGCAGGTGACCTATATTTAGCCCTTAGACAAGGGGCTTACTTTCTTGTAGGGCATGGAGCCATGCTGCCTGAGGCCACAGGGTCCTGCCACTGACTCTCTGAGACCTTAGACCAACCGCCCATGCCCTTGAGCTTCCCAGCAAACCCCAATGAACACATAAAGGCCATTATAGGGCTTCCCTGGTGGCGCAGTGGTTGAGAATCCGCCTGCCGATGCAGGAGACACGGGTTCGTGCCCTGGTCCGGGAAGATCCCACATGCCGCGGAGCAACTAAGCCCGTGAGCCATGGCCGCTAGGCCTGCGCGTCCGGAGCCTGTGCTCCGCAATGGGAGAGGCCACAACAGTGAGAGGCCCGCATACCGCAAAAAAAAAAAAAAAAAAAAAAAAAAAAAGGCCATTATACACAGCTGTGCCCTGACCATGCTGATCATGTAGGTGGAGGTGTGGGTAAACAAAGTAGGTTGGTGTAAGAGGGGTAGATGTTTGGTAAGTTAAGTAAATGTGGTACTTGCCCTGGAGATATGGTAAATGTCATGTTAGTAGGTGCTCAGGACTAAGAGTGAAATTTTGATGCTATTATGAGGTCATTCATCCAGAGGCCGGTCATGCCCCCATCCTGGCCTGACATGCACCCCTTATGCCCACAGAGTTTCAAGGGAGCTGTATTCGCAAAGAACAATAACAAATTGGGACTCAAATACCCAATAATGACAATGCAGCATGCTTTGGTAAGAGACCAAGTTGTTCATGTGCTTGAGGTCTCAAGACTAAGAAGTGGGCTCTCCTAGCTCCCCCTGAACCTAAATATTGGTTCGTTACTTATGGCCGCATAGAGAAAGGAATTCAGAGAGGTGGGGGTGGGTAGCATCACACAGAAGAAGCCATGGCTTAACTGTATGTGTGGGGAAAGAAGAGAGGAAAAGAGCAGAGTAGCCCTGACTATTATTTAAAAAGAAAGTGTCCCATTCAATATCATGAGGGTGGAGGTGGGTAGGAATTTTGTACAGTCAAACTTTTCCCGGGACAAGAGATCTTAGGTTCCTCCTTTTCCAGAGAAGTGAGTTTAACACTTTAGTGAGCATCAAAATCACCTAGGGGGCAAACACACGTTGCTGGGCTCCACCTCAGTTTCTGATTCAGTAGGGCTATAGTGAGGCCAAGGAATCTGCTGACAAATTACTGAGGATGCTGATGTCAATGGTTCAGGAACCATGCTTTTTGAACCACAGCTCTAGAACACTGTAAGTGGTTTAGGTCAAGTATCAACAATGTAGGTGTGACATGGATTTAATTCTGTCCCTGAAATAGAAAACTAGTTGAGGGCTCATTACTTAAGGAAAAACTTATAATTCATACAACATACAATTCCTCCAATTGAACGTGTGTAACTTAATAGGTTTTGGTATATTCACAGAGTTGTGTAACTTTCATCACCCCAGAAAGGAACCCCATACCTATTAGCAATCATTCCCCATTCCTCCCAACTCTTTGAGCCATAGACCACCACTTAATACTTTCTTCTGGACACTTCATATAAATGGAATCATACAATATGTTGTTTTTTGTGATTGGCTTCTTTCACTTAGCATAATGTTTTCAAAGTTCATCCATGTTGTAGCATGTACCAGTACTCCATTTCTTTATATTGCCTAATAATATTTAATTGTATGTGTGTATACCACATTTGATTTATCCATTCATTAACTGATGGACATTTGGGTTGTTTCTACTTTTTGGCTATTATGATTAATGCCGCTGTGAACATTCATGTACAGATTTTTGTGGGGGTAAATAATTTTATCTTTCTTGGGTATATACTTAGGAAAGGATTTGCTGGGTTATATGATAACCTTATATTTAGCATTTTGAGGAATTGCCAAATTGTTTTCCAAAGCGGCTGAAATTTTACATTTTACTTTCCCATCAGCAGTGAGGGTTCAATTTCTCCACATCCTCACCAACTCTTGTCTTTTGATTAAAACCATTCTAGTGGACCTTAAGTGGTAGCTTATGTTATTTTCATTTGTATTTCCATGATGGCTAATGATATTGAGCATCTTTTCATGTGCTTATCAGCTATTTGTGTATCTTCTTTGGAGATATGTCTATTCTGATCCTTTGACCATTTTAAATTAGGTTATTAGTCTTTTTATTGCTGAGTTGTAAGAGTTCTTTATATTCTATAATATATAAAATCCTTTATCAGAGATACGACTCAAAAACATTTCTCACCCTATGTGTGTGTTGTCTTTTCATTGTTCTAATGATGCCTTTTGAAGAACAACGGTTTTTTAAATTTTTGATGATGTCCAGTGTATCTGTTTTTTCTTTTATCACTTATGCTTTTGGTGTCATATCTAAGAAAGCATTCACTGCCTAATCCAATGTCATGAAGATTTATTTCTATGTTTTCTTCTAAGAGTTTTATAGTTTTAGCTCTTGCATTTATGTCTATGATCAATTTGGAGTTAATTTTTGTGTATGGTGTAGGGAAGGGGGCCAACTTCATTCTTTTGCATGTGGGTATCCAGTTGTCACCCATTTAATATATGGTAAATAAAAAAAAACTAGAGCAACAAAAGAGATCCTTTTTTTGTGGGAACTTTTGAATATTGATGTGGTTTGAACAGTATTTATTTTTGTTGCTTTGCCCATACCTAATCAAGTACATTTATTCCTCCAATAACTACTTTCAGAGCATCTACTTTTTGCCAGGCATGTCTAAGTTCCTGGTGATACAGCAACAAATAAAGCAAAGATCTAGCCTACATGTAGCTTACATGCTAGTGAGGAAGATGAGCATAAGCAAATTAAATGAATAAATATATAGTATACTGCAGTAGTGATAAGCATTATGAAGAAAAAGCAGAGTGAAAGGATAGAAGTGATGTGAGGGCTGGGGAAAGAATGCTATTTTATATTGAGTAGGAAAGTCAGGGAATGCCTCTCCAAAGTGGCAACATTTTTTCGTGACCTGAATTACATAATGAAGCAAGCCATGTAAATATCTGGAAGATGTGTTCCAGAAAGGGGAAGAGAAAATGCAAATGTCATGGAGTGAGAGTGTGCTTAGATTCTTCTGGGAAGAGTAAGTAAGGCAGTGAGGCTAGGGTGTGATGCATGAGGGGAAGATGGGTGGAAAATGATGTTGGAGAGGTAGTCATGGGAAAACCAGACTTCCCCAAATTTCTGATCTTTTGCCTGAGAATGCATTTTCCCTACAGTATTTGCATTGGCCTTGAACAAAAATCAATACCATTCTTTCTCCCCCAATGAATCTAGTACCTGCCTCAAAACTTTTACCAAAAAATTAAGAATAGGGTCTTCCCTGGTGGTGCAGCAGATTAGACTCTGCACGCCCAATGCAGGGGACCTGGGTTTGATCTCTGGTCAGGGAACTAAATCCCACATGCATGCCACAACTAAGAGTTTGCATGCTACAACTAAGGAGCCTGTATGCTGCAACTAAGGAGTCTGCCTGACGAGCTGCAACTAAGGAGCCCTGGAGCCGCAACTGAGGAACCTGTGAACTGCAACTAAGACCCGGTGCAAATAAATAAATAAATAAATAAATAAATAAATAAATAAATATTTTTAAAAATTAAGAATAAAGAATACAAATAATTGTATGAACATAATTCTAAGGCATAGATTTCCTTGAAAATAAATAAACAAACATCAAAATAATTCAAAATAAAAAAGTAATTGAAATAAAGAAACTTTCAGAGTCCTTCTTTGTTTTCCAATGTGATTTCCATTAATCAAACCTTCCCCTTTTCTTTGTTTAAGGTCCGTAGCCAGGTCTGCAGGGTGCCCCAAAAAATCTCTCCTCTACAGTAATAGGAAGCTGCCCAGACAGGGACTGCAATTTCCATACCCTCTTGCAGTAGTTTGGGCCATGTGATCAGTTCTCAGCAATGGCCTTTAAGAGGCAGGTGAAACTTCTCTATGTTCTTTCCCTTTACACCAGCTGGATGCAGAGGGTTGCAGAGAATTATGGGGCTCTAGAGGATGATGTAGCCACAAACTGGAAGGAGCCTGGATTCCCTGAGTCATTATGTGATGAAGAGCTTCCTGCTGACTCAGAAATGCTTGCCTTGGATTGTTATGTGATTTGAGCTATTACATTTGTGAATACATTTGCTAAAGCAATTTAGCCTACCATATCTACAGTAAGTACTACATACGAACCTTCAAGTTGCAAACTTTCAAAGACACAAATGTGCGTTTGCATGTCCAATCATGTAAGTTAGTTCACGTGTCTGGCATGCATTGTTACGTGCATGCATCCTCTACAAGTGGTTGTGCTTTTGTGTACTTTACTGTACAGTACTGTATAGAGGTACAGTAGTATGACATCTTTATTTCAAGCTCAGGATGTTCGGAAGCAAGAGTAAAAGTAGCAGTGATATAGCTGCTACTGCTAAGAAGCACCAAGTGATAACGATGGAACTTGCTGTGCAACATGAGCTGCTTACTAATGAAGACCTGATGGAATTGGAGACGCAGAGAAAGAAGAAGAGAGACAAGAGGAAGAAGTAACTGAAGAACTGAAGAGATTCACGATGCAGGAAATGGCAAGGGGATTTTCTTTATTTGAGGAGGCACTGTTAGTTTTTGAGGCACAGGACCCAAACATAGAGAGGTAAACAAAGCTTGCAGCAGTCGTGCAGAATGCAATCCAATGCTATCGTGTCATTTATGACGAGAAAAAAAAGCTACTACCCAGACATCACTGGATTTTTTTTTCAAGAAGGTAGATAGAATTGAATCCAGCAAGGAACAAGAATATGTGCCATCTGCATCAGGAGTGAGTGAAATTGCAGCTGGCCCTCCATCTCCTATTGCTGACAATCCTTCAGCTCTGTCATCTACCTTCTCTTCCTCCTCCAGTCAGTAACTCTTCTTGCCTGTTCACTCGATGCCAGCCCCTGCATGCCAGCTGTTGTACTGTACTACTGTAGTTTTCAAGGTACTGGACTGTAAGATTAAAAATGTTTTCTTTATTTTTTGTATTTGTTTTTTATGTATTATTTGTGTGAAAAGTATTATAAACCTATTACAGTACAGTGCTATATAGCCGATTGTGTTAGTTGGGTACCTAGGCTAACTTAGTTGGACTTAACGAACAAATTGGACTTACAAAAGCACTCTTGGAATGGAACTTGTTCATATGCAGGGGACTTATTCTAATATAAATTCAACTTAGAAAGACAAAAAATAGACTACTTGGAAAGCCAGACTTAAGGGGACTAGGGTTGAGAACAATGTTAAATTGGGATCTGAGAAAGAGGCATCTGGACCGAGGAGGTCTGGGATTGAATGGTGCCCCTCTCTGGTCATATGCATTGGTATTGCATGGCTAAAGATCTTTCCATTTTTTCTGTGCCCTTGGCAGTAGAGTTGAAGGGGTAGGTGTGGGTGGTAGTGGGAGTGTGGCAGTGGTAATGGGGCAGGGGATGAGCCCTTGAATGTGTCTTTAGGAGCACCTGGACAAGTGGCTTGAGATGGGACCTGACCCAGCTAGGGTCACTGGGTCCTGAGTTTGTCCATCATCTCTGTTCTTCCAATGTGCTTAGGATTGCAGACCCCTCAGTAGACTGTAAATGGGAACTTATTGTTTCAATAGCACACTGACTTTTTTTAAACTAAAAGAATAAAGATTTTTATTAGGCACTGTAAGCAGCATTAAATAATTTTCAAATTTACCTCATCAAAGTCAATCCACAATCAATCAAACAGAACAGTAGTTCATTCTCTCACAGTTCACGAGTTAGGGCAAAACTCCTATCACCTTGCATTAGGACGTTAAGATAATTATTTAGCTCTTGAGGGCCGGGAGTGAGGTGCTATACCTCATTTTTGATCACATAAACCAACTGTTATGGAAAGAGTGGTCATTTGTATGAGGCAGAGAATTCTGGGCTGATGACACTGGCCACAAAGGTCAAATGGTCACTAGTGAATCTGGGCCCAGACTTAGCTGAGAAAAATAGATGAAGGCACATTAACTTTGGGCAAGTCAAATATGTTAGAGCTGAGGTGAACTTAGGTGAGTGTAGTAAATGATGACATCAAAATTTTGACAAGTGTTTCATAATTTAAAGATGAGAAATCTGCCTGTAACCTTACTTGTGTTTGTACTTGTGTTTTCTACTCTTTTTCTTTTTCCCTAGAATATTTTTAAAGACAAAAATTCAAAAAACATTTTCACTTTTGTCTCAGCTAGACCAAGATAAAAAAGATACTTATTAAAATCTAAGCCAAGATTGGTAGGAAGAGTAAACTGCCACCAGAACAGTTATGGCGACAGTGGTCATCTCTCCTAGAGGAGGGAGGGGGATGGGGTAAGTGAGAACAGTGGTCCTCCCTGGGAGAATGTTAAGGATGGAGAAGGTTTGTCCTCTTTCTCTCCTGAGTATTTCCTCACAAGATTTTCGTGTGTGTGTGTGTGTGTGTGTGTGTGTGTGTGTGTGTGTGTGGTTGTTAACTTTTTATTTGAAATAATTTAAAACTTATAGTAAAGTTTCAAGAATAGGGGAGAGCAGAGAACACCCATATACTCTTTCCCCATATTCACATATCTTAACATTTTGCTTGATTTGCTTTATCACTTGTGAGTGCACATGTGCTCTCTAACACGTAAATACACATACATAATTTCTTTTCTGAACAATTTGAATGAAGGTGGTATACCTCAGTGTGTATTTCCTAAGACTGAGAATAGCCTCTTAACCACAATACAGTTATCAATTTCATGACATTTAACATTGATACAATACTTTGATCTAATCTACCCACTATATTTCAATTTTTTCAGTGGACCCAGTAAAGTCCCTTGTGACATTTTCTCCCCACGGCTCTAGCATTCCAATTAGTTGTTATGTTTTGAGTTTCTTTATCTGGAACATTTCTATAGCCTTTCTTTGTCTTTGAAGACATTGGCCTTTTTGAAGAATTCTGTCCTTTTTAATATATGTATACAGAATGTTCTTTGTTTTTTCTTTGTCTGATGTTTCTTTATGGTCAGCTTCAGGTTATAATACAGGCATAATCTTCAGATAGCATCACATCTGGAGGCACACAAAGTCCAGCTGCCTCGTGTTGGTGATACTAATTTTGTTCCCCATCCACCTCTCAGGAGACCCTTTAAGACCATGAAGACATTCTATTCCTCATCAAGAATTCCCTCCAGATTTAGCAACCATTGATGATTCTTGCTTGGACCAGTCTTTGCTCTGGTGGTTGCAAGATGATGACTTCCCACCTCCAGCCCTTCATTTTCCAGTCAGCATTTGGCACACCCTGTGATTCTGATTCTGTTATAAGAGCACCTTTCTTTATAGAACTCAGAAGGAATTGATTCTCATGATGTACAAATTTGAATTCTATTTTTGTATATAGGAATAGGATGTTTTACCCTTATACCTGACAACCTACTAAAATAAGATATTAAAGAAAAACATCTCCATCTTGGTTATAAAATATTATATTCTGCTTAAATATGGTTTAGGTAGAACAAGGATTGTGAGTGAATTGGAGTGAATTTAGCCCTTATTAAACAAGCAAGTAAGAAAATGAACATTTGACTCTCATGGACAGAAGGGCTGGTTGAAGAAGGACTTCCTCTTTGTGCGAAATCATACCCTTCTCACTAGATTAAAAGAAAAACTACTCGTATGTGTGTGTGTGTGTGTGTATGGTCCACACCATGGGTGGTAGTATGTGGTATGAATCTAACCACTTTCTATTTTTGGCTGTTGGCAAATGGTGTGGAGTAGAAGATCAGTCTCTCACACAGAAGAGAAGAATGATTAGACAGCAAGACTGTTAATTAGGATGTTAGGACATAGCAGGGCACCACCTCAATGAGAAGCTGTGTGAAGGCAGCTAAGATTGTGGAAAGCTGGAGAGAAACCAGGTGAACTATTTATTGGTGCCCAAATCTCTAATGCCCTGAAGAAAAAAAAAAAGCCAAGTACCAACCCTAAATAGGATTTAAACTCTCAGGAAAAACACAGAGTGAATTCTAGCTGAAGTTTTGGGCAAGTGCCAAGATTAGATTAAGCAGTGAATGATTGCTGTTAAAGGTAGCAATGAGGTATATGTATTTCTTTAATCTTGCTCTAAATGCTGTAATCAATTTTTATCTATAATAATTTGAGATGAATTGTCACGCTTTGTTAACATAATAAAGTATTCTATTTCTATAGAAAAAGCACAGAGGCATGCAAAAGCATGTTACTGTCTTTCTCCTGTGGGAAGGCTTTTGTTCCAATTTATGATCACAGTCCAAGGCTGGGTCGGCCCAGGAGCAGCCAGCTCAGATTGTAGTCATGGTTATAAGAGGGAAGGGTCCATATATGCAAACTCCAAAACCCAAACTTGCAAAAGAAGGTAGCAAACAAGTTCCTTGGAGGAATGAGAGATGATGACAGGGGCCATGAAGGGGTCAGGAGCCCATGGAGCCAGGAATCCTGCCCTGCACCTGATGGGCGTGTGGGGCTCTGAAGTCAGGGAGGTGACATAGAGAACAATTGAAAAGTTGGTGAGACCTTGAATACACCAACCTCTTCTTCTAGATGGGGTCAATCTGTGCCATTTTCCAAATCCCTTCCACCATGTTCCTGTCCTTGCTGATGCCACACAATCTAAACTACTAAGGACTGGGGCCTTGTTAAGAGAGTATTTTCCCCTAAGTGTTAGAAAAAGGTAAAGGGACTTCCAGAAGAGATGCCTTAGAAACCGTTGATATACAGTGCAAAGGGTGGAGGCAAAAGCCCTTCTTTTTTAAAATTTTATTTATTTAATTTTGGCTGTGCTGGGTCTTTGTTGCTGTGTGTGGGCTTTCTCTAGTTGCAGAGAGCGGGACCACTCTTTGATGCGGTGCGTGGTCTTCTCTTGTTGCAGAGCATGGGCTCTAGGCGTGCGGGCTCAGTGGTTGTAGCACTCGGGCTCAGTAGTTGTGGCTGGCGGGCTCTAGAGCGCAGGCTCAGTAGTTGTGGCGCACAGGCTTAGTTGCTCCATGGCATGTGAGAGCTTCCCGAACCAGGATCGAACCTGTGTCCCCTGCATTGGCAGGCGGATTCTTAACCACTGTGCCACCAGCGAAGTCCCAAAGGCCCTTTTTAATTAAAAAGAAAGCTGTTTGGAAGCCAGGCATGGGGCAGGAAAGTGTAAGGTGGAAGCACTGGCCACAACAGCCATATTGTTTGAATTGTAGCCCACCATTTCCAAGCTGCGCGATCTCGGGTATTAGTTATCTAAACTCTCCAGTCATTGCTTTTGCCATTCTCATCATAGAGTTAATAGCACTTACCTCTTGGTGCTGTAATGAGTAAATTTAATAATTTATGTAAATCTTGTAGTACAGAGCTTGAAATACAATAAGCATTAAATAAGTGGTGGCCAGTGTTAGGAGCTATTATTGTCATGCCTAAATTACAGTGCCTGGTATTGAAATGCCTGTGCAATCTGTCTCCAGCCTGCCTACTTCTCTTGTTTCCTGCCATTCATCCATTCATTCCTGCTGTATTTGTTCATCGTGAACTTGCACCTGGCTCTAGCTAGGCCTGTGCCCATTTCTTCTCCGTCTTCTCACCTTTGTTCTTACTATGGCTTCCGGATGAAAACCCCCTTCTCATGCTTTCTTCTCACCTGCTGAGGCTCAGCATAAGTCCCATTTCCTCCCTGAAGCCCTTTACAGTGAGCCCATTTCTGCTCACTGTAGGCTCTACTGTTCTCTAAATCACTGTTGTAATTACTGTTTGTGTCACAGTTTGGTGCTGGATTGTATAGAGAAAAACTTTCTGTGATGGTGGAAATATTCTATAGTTGAATTGTCCACAAAAAGTAGCCACTAACCTTATGTGGCTATTGAGCATTTTAAATGCAGCTAGTGTTGTTAAAGGAGTTAATTTTAAATTCTTTTTCATTTTAATTAATTCAACTTTACATTAAAAAATTTTTTTTTATTGGAGTATAGTTGACTTACAATGCTGTGTTAGTTTCAGGTGTACAGCAAAATGAATCAGTTATACATATACATAGATTCACTCTTTTTTAGATTCTTTTCCCATATAGGTCATTACAGAGTATTGAGTTGAGTTCCCTGTGCTATACAGTAGGTTCTTATTAGTTATCTATTTTATATATAGTGGTGTGTGTATGTCAATCCCAATCTCCCAGTTTATCCCTCCCCCTCTTCCCCCACGGTAACCATAAGTTTGTTTTTTACATCTGTGACTCTATTTCTGTTTTGTAAATACATTCATTTTTGCCTTTTTTTTTTTTCGGTACGCGGGCCTCTCACTGCTGTGGCCTCTCCCGTTGCAGAGCACAGGCTCCGGACGCGCAGGCTCAGCGGCCATGGCTCACGGGCCCAGCCGCTCCGTGGCACGTGGGATCTTCCCGGACCGGGACATGAACCCGTGTCCCCTGCATCGGCAGGCGGACCCTCAACCACTGCGCCACCAGGGAAGCCCTATGGACACTCTTCTTAGGAAAATACACATGGCCATATTCATTATGCAATTTTGCTGACTGTTTTGGGAAGGTCACAGATCCCTTGAAACCCAGGCCCAGGTCTGAGAGCCTTGGTTAAGAACACGTTCTTTAATCTGACCTTAGAGGTTTTGATATGCTATTCCTTCCTCTCTCAGCACCAGCTCAGCTCTAACTAATTCTGTACTTGTTGGGCAATGTTTGTATGACTGGTTGAGGGCTCTAGTTACCTCATGACAGGAACAGTCACTCTGAATAGCTAGGGGGAGTATTTCAGTTTCTATAAATATCTATCCTCATTTGTAGGTTAATAGAAGAGCATTATGGCTTCTAAATCCTTTCCCCACCTTACGAAAGAGTTTTTGGAGCCTGGTGATATCTAGGTGAAATAATGAAATTCATAAAACAGCAGTACTGAGCTGCAGTCTTGGGGCTGAGCATGCCCTCTCCACACCCACCCTCATCACTTCCAGTTAATTAGAGTTTTCCAGCCCTGGATCTGTCATGTGGGATCATTCATATCCTCAGCTGAACTTTGAATGTGCACTTCTCTAACTTGGCTGGGCTTCTGATCTCGCCTGATCCTCTATCTCACAGACCACAAAACTTTAGAGTTAGAGGACATGTTGAGACCATTTCTTGCACAGGCCGAGGGAGGGAAGGGGCTGGTCCAAGGTTCCACAGCTGGTGGTGACAAGGCAGGGCTAGAACCCAGCTGCCTTCTTTTTTTTTTTTCTTTTAATTTTTTGGCCACGCATCATGGCATGTGGGATCTTAATTCCCCATCCAGGGTTCGAACCTGCGCCACCTGCATTGGGAGCATGGAGTCTTAACCACTGGTCTGCCAGGGAAGTCCCCAGCTGCCTTCTATATCAGCTCAATCTCTCAATTTCTCTATGCTTTATGAGTGATTTGTCCTTGAGTTTTGGCTAAAATGACTGAGGAAGTAGAGTCTGTATCATATGTGTAGAGACACCTCATTGCATGCCTTGGATATATTCTTGCAAATTTGATAATAAAGTGAATTTCAGTAAATTATACATTCTATCATGTCTTTCAAAGATTAGAGATGTATTCCTTCTGTAAAAGCTTTCAGCCTTGGGTATACACATGGATATAATAGAAAAAACGCATGTGCTTAGAGGGAAAATAATTTTCTGATGAAATATTCAAATAATGTTCAGAATAAACCAACACATATTAACGTGTGAGATAACAATCTTTTTGTCTAGAGGAAGATATAGCCTTTTTCTCTAAATTGAATATGCATTCTTCTCTATCCACAGGTAAATATTCCTTTTGAAAATCTTTTTGCTCTCTGAGGGGTTTATCTTGCATGATTACTTTTAATTGTTTATTTAACAGCCTGGATTAGCTTGCTGCAATGTTTGCTTAGTATCTTGTGTAAATTCTTTGTCGTTAAAAGTCAGTTTTCCTGATAGCATTATTAAGATTTATTATTTCTATAAGTATGACTTTCTCTGCAGTGGGGTTTATGTAAGTGGAATAGACAAAGAGGGAAGCAGTTATTTTGGTTTTTATTAGCCATGGGATAGTTTATTTTACAATTTAATTTTAAAAAACACTAAAAGTTTATATGAGATAACATAAAGTTTTGGATGCTTTAGAAAGAAAGTCTGATGTCAGTTTTCCTTCAGTTGCTTGCCATGATTATCTTTTCTGGGGCCAAAATGATCATAGTAACTTTCTTAGCCTGGTCCTGCAGCCAGTACATTTTATACTATAGATGATTCCAAGAGGAAGGAAGAGCTTAAACAAACGAGCTGCAGATACAATCCTCAAACTTTATATTAATCAATCATTTCAGCCTGCTCCTGCACTAAACTTTTAACTAGAGCAGCTAATAGGAAGCAAATGGATGGGTTTGAATTTCATCTTTTTGTTTTCCCAGCTCACTCTCTGGAAAAGGGGCTAATGAGCAGTGAAATGGCCAGGCATGAGCTGCAGAGGAGAGGACGCTCTGCCTGGGGAGCCTGCCGCTTTGTAATCAGCTCCTGAATTATCACAAGGTGCCCCATGGTTTTATGAAGGTGTCTGAAATGGCCAGGATCCAGCTTTGAGGGGAGTCAGGAGAAGAAAAGATGGTGTTCCAAAGGGAATGATGTCCACTCAGTCCATTGGATTGAAGCTGAACTCCCAAAGAAGGCTCCTTAGAGAAAAAACAGTGAAAGGCAAATATGGGTGTGCAAAGTTTGTGTTTACAGTACAGATGCTGACACTGTTTAACCTAATAGCAAGCTGTTGCCTAAGCATCTTTCAGAGGGTAATTAAAAGTCTCCTACATGCACTGAAACCAATTATATTAAAATTTTATTTGTAGGGAGTGCTCAAGACTTAAGGTAAAAAAATCAGAATTCATAACCCAGTGGAAGATGTCTTCCTGCCACGGGCAACAGGGATGCTGCCGAGGAGATCCCAGTTAAAGACCAGGGCTTGGTTACAAAGGCGGAGACGTCAAATCAGCTTTCCTCTGACCCAATCCAGGGCTACTTTAATGAGGGAAGGAAAAAGTTCACTACTGCAGCATTATTAAGTAGAAACTGGAAGAAAGAACTCATTATTCCTTTGGAAGAAAAGACCAGAGAAATGATGTGGACCTGCCTGAACAAGTTTCAGTGGCAGAAGGGTTTGGAAAATCAATGTTGAGAGGCTTCTAAGAAGATGCTTTTTTTTCTGGAGAGCTGCATTCTTTCGGCATAATAAATGGTTCATATTTGTTGTTTGTGTTTTTGTTCACTGTTGAAAAATCCAGCAGGTCAATCTGCGTGCCCCAGCTGAATCCAGGAGAGATGCATCCTTATTCAGATGCTGAATAAGGAGATTCAGCTCCGTATTCTCAGACTGTCACTGGCTGACTGGGTGATCTCAGAGAAGTCACTTTCCTCCTCTGAGCCTCAGTATCCTAGGATCTGTAAAAGGGAAGGAACACTTCCAGCTCTAAAAAGCCTCAATCCTGCTGTAATAATACTCTGGATTCAGAAAATATCTCCTCTTCTAACCCCTAAATAATTTGGAAAATGCTGTCAGCCTTTAAAACCCCTCTATAATTCACAGGTATTAGTTTCTTCTTATTGCAGTTGGAGTTATGGAGAGTCAGTGAAGTTAAGTGGCAGGCACAAGGTGACCTTGCCATCTTTCAGAGGAGGATAAAGAACTGTACTCCTGACTTCAGCCCAGAGCTTAAGACATTCAGGCCCAAATTGCATGGAAAATGATAGAGATTCTGATGGAATTTGATGCATGGTGTTTTCCTTAATTAACCACGTCACCTCAACTCAGTCGTATGGGTCTTTCCATTTCCTCATCAGTCCTCTCTGCCCTTTTTGTTCTTAGATCAGAGTCCATCAACGGTAGCTGTAGCTAAAGATACCAGGATGTGAGTGATGTCATCTTTTTACGTCATCTTTTGCTATATCTGTGGGGTGAGGGATGTGACGTGAGTGCCTGCGTATGTGGGGACAACTCATATATCACAAACTTCCTTCCCTGGAGGATGTTCTGACACCCAGTCTTCACATTCCCAACCAGGGCTGTGTCCAAAGTCTGAGTGAAGAGACGTATTGAGCTGAAAACTTGGGGCCCTTTGCAAGGATGTATCTTTGGCTGGCAGCTCCTACCCATGTTTCTTGTCCCCACCAGTCAGCATTCTCTGCTCCAGGTCCCTGCCACAGGTCCTGCCAATGGCTCTGGGAGCTCCTGGGGGAATCTCAGGTATGATTGGGCATTTGATACGTTCACCACTTTCTCTCTCCAGCTCTGACTCATAGGATGCTGACTCTTGTCACTGCTGCTCTAGGTCTTGGTGTAAGTCGCTGGGCCTGGAGCTGAGGATGACTGAGAGTGTCATCTCTGGTTGTAACCCATTACGCTTGAACCAAACTTCTGTACCTCCTTTCTCTCTTTTCTCAGGTAGGACTTTATTTTATTTTTTATCATCCTTAATTATAGTTTACATTAATGTTTATATTGATTTAAAAAAAATTTTTTATTGGAGTATAGTTGATTTACAGCATTGTGTTAGTTTCAGGTATACAGAAAAGTGAATCAGTTATACACATACATATATCTACTCTTTTTTTTTTTTTTTTTTTTTTTTTTGCCGTACGCGGGCCTCTCACTGCTGTGGCCCCTCCTGCTGCAGAGCACAGGCTCCAGACGCGCAGGCTCAGAGGCCATGGCTCACAGGCCCAGCCGCTCTGTGGCATGCGAGATTCTCCTGGACCGGGGCACGAACCTGCGTCCCCTGCATTGGCAGGTGGTCTCCCAACCACTGTGCCACCAGGGAAGCCCCATATCCACTCTTTTTTTTAGATTCTTTTCCTATATAGGCCATTACAGAGTACTGAGTAGAGTTCCCTGTGCTATACAGTAAGTTCTTATAGTTATCTATTTTATATATAGTAGGGTATATATGTCAATCTCAATCTCCCAATTTATCCCTACCCCCCTTACCCCCTGGTAACCATGAGTTTGTTTTCTACATCTGTGACTCTACTTCTGTTTTGTAAATAAATTCATCTGCACCCCTTTTTTAGATTCCACATTTAAGCAATAGCATATGATATGTCTTCCTCTGTCTGACTTACTTCACTCAGTATGACAATCGCTAGGATAGGACTTACTTTAGAGGGTCTTTAGTTCTCCACATGAAGAGACCCCTCATATCTGAGTCTTCAGGCTCAAGCCGAAGTCCTCACCTCCATGGATTCTAGATGAGGAGTCAAAGCTGCCCTCGAGCTCTTGATATCAGGGTCCATGATGCCCCAAGACAGTAAGGAGAACCCTCAGTTAGCTTGCTCTTCCCCCTGGTGGTAGAGCCTGTCTCTATGAGACAGGAGGAGAAGAAGGTATTTGGGCCCCACTTCAGTGGCTTGCTGCCCTCCCAGAACACACCCCAGGCTCCCTTTGACCAAAGAAAAACGTGGAGAACTTGCCTCTGTAATGACCCTCTCATCTTTCTCTGCTTCTGCAATTCTTCAATGCCTGTTACTGGAAGTATGGTGTGTCCTTAAGCTCCACTTGCCTGCTAGGACTCTTCATCGTGCTGCCTATCTTGGCCTAGCCGCCATAGACAGGGCCTTGTGCTGGGAGCCTCTCCTCTGCCTTTCCTCCCCATCTGTCCAGGGTGCCACTCCATCAAGAGCTGATCTTTTCTGGAAAATGATAAACTGAGATGTTAGATAATGATCATGACTATACCCTACCTCTTTAGCTGGCTGTGAGTTTCAGGACTGAAGACCAAGAGCCTTGCCATAAACGTGAAGATGATACCTCACCTGGGAATGGGTGGGGACCCTGCCTGTTGAGACAATCCACACAGGTAGCCCTTCACTTATCTCATTGCCATCCTCCAGAGATTGTTATAACTAAAACTTATGGTTGGATGACTATTTATTTATTTATTTTATTTGGCTGCACTAGGTCTTTGTTATGGCATGTGGGATCTTCACTGAAGCGTGTGGGATCTAGTTCCCTGACTAGATAGAACCCTGCCCCCCTGCATTGGGATCGCAGAGTCTTACCCACTGGGCCACCAGGGAAGGCTCTGGATGACTGTTTAGACCCAGAGTGTGCTGCCTCTCTGGGAAGGCCCTTGTGCCTGATGATATTTAAGATAATTCATGTAATCTGTCTGCTATAGAGTAAGGAAAGCTGACAGAAGAGATCAATTCTGGGGCTTCATTCAGCAGGCAACAGAGGAGTTGAAGGTGGATATAATAGAATTAAAATGGTGACTAGTGGAAGCCATGGAGGCAAGAGAAGTGGGTGAGGATACAAACAGACAGAAGAGGGTATTGGAAACATTTGAGCCCAGTTATTTTAGGGAGATCTGGGTTATGGACACAGAGAGGTTTAAGGAGAAATAAAGCAAGTAGTTGGAGGGAAAGGTACTGAGTAGAGTGGAATGAACGTTCTCCTTGGAGGAATCAAGGTGAAGGTCATTGTTAGGTTTAAGGACAAGGGCAAAGGGACTGCTCTGGAAGTTCCAGATACTCATACTCCCAGCAGTCCTTGCTGAGCAGATGGGAGAAAGGATGACTGAAAGAATGAATGAACACCGCCAGTAGACTCTCTGAGCTTACAAAGACTTGTTGGGTGAGTCAGAGTTATTAATATAAATAGTTATGGTGGCAACAATATGTCCCAGTGACAGTCCTATTTTAAAAATTAAATTAAAAATCTATTAAAAAATGTTGTTCTAAATCCTATGTGCATTCTCTTTTGCATTCTTTTGAGGACTCGAGTCTGTTATTTACAGTGTTTATTACTTTTAAGCATATGGGAGTACATATGATGCCTGTCCACTTCTTTTTTAGAGCTGGTAAACAGACTGGGATCAGGACCAATACAGTCATATTCATTCTGCCACTGACCTTGCACAGTGGTCTCCAAGGTCAGTAATGGTGGTTGGATTTTTGTCAGAATTGACTTGTTTTCAGCAGGAGCTGGGTCTCCCACCTAACATTTGTAATCTCTCCTTACTATCTAGCCGGCTGTAAAATTACTAGTACAGTTCCCCCAGACAATAACTTTGTGATTTTCTACTTTTTTATTGATCAATAAACAGTTTTAAACCAAAAAACTCCACAGTGAGAATAGAAACTTATTTGGTACTTGTAACTACTTGCCGTGGAGAAGAGAGAGGGATTGGAAAGACAAGAGCCTTAGGCTCCTGCTGCCTTCTTCTTCTTTTTTGTTTTTTAAAAGTAAATTTAAGGACAAGGGCAAAGGGACTGCTCTGGAAGTTCCAGATACTCATACTCCCAGCAGTCCTTGCTGAGCAGATGGGAGAAAGGATGACTGAAAAAGTGAATGAACACCGCCAGTAGACTCTCTGAGCTTACGAAGACTTGTTGGGTGAGTCAGAGTTATTAATATAAATAGTTATGGTGGCAACAATATGTCCCAGTGACAGTCCTATTTTAAAAATTAAATTAAAAATCTATTAAAAATGTATTTATTTATTATTTATTTATTATTTATTTTTGGCTGTATTGGGTCTTCGTTACTGCGTAGGCTTTCTCTAGTTGCAACGAGAGGGGGCTACTCTTTGTTGAGGTGCGCCTGTGCATGGGCTCAGTACTTGTGGCTCGTGGGCTCTAGAGCACAGGCTCAGTAGTTGTGGCTCATGGGCTTAGTTGCTCCGCGGGCATGTGGGACCTTCCTGGACCAGGACTCAAACCTGTGTCCCCTGCATTTGCAGGCAGATACTTAACCACTGCGCCACCTGGGAAATCCCTCCTGCTGCCTTCTTGATGGCAACACCAATAGATGAAAATAGAAAAATGCAGTCATAGGTTAACAAAACGACTGACTACACTATGCTAAATAACCGATTGCTTTGCATGAAATTAACTCATTGTTTCCTTGTTTCCTGGATATATGTATCACCCTCTGTAAACTTCAAGAAGGCAGGCTTTGGCTGTTTGTCTTGTACCAAACACAGTGCCTAGCCTAGAGTTAGTGTTAAGGAAAAAATAATAGAGCTATCAGGATTGACGATAAGAGGGTGAATTTATATCTCTGTTATACTGAGAATTGTTTCTAGGAATTTCCTTGCATAACTTCGATCTCTCCAGCTACAGTTAAGGAGAGACCCCGGGTCCTGTGTGTTTTGTGTTTCCTACGGCAGCAAATTTAGTTTACGACCATGGAAATACCTCTAGGTAGTAATGACTGTGTTTCCAATGGTTATGGCTTCCCATCAACCTATTCGTTTTCTTTTGGTTTTGTTTTTGGGTAAATAGAATTTTCTAAATAAGTTTAGAAAATAAGGCAATATTTTTTAGTAAAACCAAATCAATAACCAGTTAAGGATAACAGAAAATTTGTGATTTGAATAGAAAACTGTTCACATGGGTGCATTTTGAAGGATGGCAGAGGTTTCTTCTCACATTTGTTAATATCATTTGTTTTAACCAAGGAGCATTTGGAGGTAGGTTGAAGTGAAAGTGTGTGTGTGTGTGTGTGTGTGTGTGTGTGTGTTTTGAGCAATGCTGAGTCATTTGTTTTTCTGATAAGAAATGTTGAGAAACAGTCGACTGTTGGTTTTCCTCTTTTCCATGGGGACATCACTGACAAACACTTGTTGTCTGTGTAATGCTTAGAATTCAGAAATGGTAAATTCAGTGATGACACAGCAGGGTATCAAGGAAAAGGGAAGAAGAGCTAGTTTATAGTTCATCAAAGTAAGAATACTCTTATCTTCCTTGAATAAAACATGTGCTTTAACTCACCAAATATGGAATCACAGACATTGGGACCTGGAAGGGCCTTGGCAACCTCTCTTTCAATCTGCTCATTTACACACAAGGAAACAGATCCAGAGCAGCTCAGGACTGTTTGAAGTCACACAGTGAGTCAGTGACAGAGCCCTCCCACTCTGGACTCCAGCCACACGTTGTGAAGAGGGATCGCCACCCCCCCCATTGTCCTCTACCAGGACATCCGCAGGAAACATATCTGTGTTCCAGTTACAAATGGGACTCAAGTGGCCTTTCCCTCCATGCCTTTGCTGGTCTGTTTTCTCCAAGTGGCTTCCTCAGGTTGCTGGGTACCTTGGGGGGCCCCTTTCCAGGACATTGACAAGAAGCCTGAGGATAGAGCCTGGAGGGAGTTTAATTGCCATGAGACACTCAACCCAGTTCTCCACGTTGAGAAGGTTGTTCAGTGCCCATGGGCTCTGTGTGTCACGGCTGCAGCCCAGCACACCTAGTAGCAGTGAGGCATAAGGCCTTTCACTTAGCCAACTGATGGAAACTCTGTCCTTTTCAAAATGTCCCAGAAAGCTAAAATAACTCATATTTCCCACGCAACGTTAGAGCAGATTTATGCCCCTTTAAGAACACATGTGGTGCAAAAAGATGAAGGGAGAGAGGGCCTAAAGTTTTACATATGGCACCAAGGTAATCCTAGCCGAGTTGGCTCCTTTGCGGAGAGCGCCTGCAGGGTATAATTAGAACAGAGATAGCCATCCCCACAGATCTACACTTGAGCAAATCGTGGCTATGACAAAATTGGAACCAAGGCTAAATTTATCAATAATGGGGTTTAAAAAAAGAAGACAAATGAAGTTGAAATTTCTCCTTGTTTATTTTAATGTGCAGAACATTTTCTAGCTGATTTATGCCACGGCTTCAGTGTATTTTTCATTTTTTATTTATTTTGCAGTTAATTGGATTTCCAGCTTTTGCAGCCAGCCACTGCAATTGATCCCTGAAAAGATGAATTTATTGCTTAGGCAGGCAGAATTCTGACAATCTTCAGAGGTTGGAAAATAAAAGAAAACAGCGTGTACGGGGAGCACTGTGGGTCACCATTGGGTCAGATCAACAAGATATGTTACAGCTGGCAGGTTTATGCTGGAACTTCAGCACAAGTACCCTTCCTAAATAACAGCACCAGGATCCAGTGGAGTATTTTGTAGGATTTTGTCAGTGATCCATGCTTAGGAGGAAATGTAGCTTAAGATGGAGACACCAAGGTAGATGTCAGATCCCAGATAGGTTGGACCCATGCTTGGAAAATTATTGATAGCTAAACTTGAATGTCACACCTTTGGTGGCTCAGTAAGGAATGGGACCTTATTTTTGCTGTTAGGTGGCTTTGTTTGAATGGCGTAATGGCTCAGAGGCAGAACCAATATGGAACTCATGCCTTCAGCTACTCTTTGCAGAAGGTTCTGGAAATTTGTCAGCTGATAAGCAGCAGAACATTGCCCTCAGCTCTGCAAAGGTCAGACATCCATTCAACCATTCCCCTAGCCATGCATCCATGCATCCATGCATCCATCCATCCATGTAATATATATATTCTTTTATTGAGTCCCTACTATATGCTAAGCCCTTTGTTTGGTGCTGAGCATAGAAAATGAATAATAAAAAAATATAGTCCCTACCCTCATGGAGACTATAACCTATTGGGCAAGTATGAATTACAAGTTTGCTGAGAATTAAGAAAGAGAAATTCAGGAAGCTGCAGTTACATATGATAGGTGGACCTACCCTGATCTGGGGGTTGGGGAAGTCTTCCAGGAGGAAATGCTATGAGCTGAGACCTGAGAGACTGAATACACAAATAGACAATTGTCAGATCTTATGTAAAATAGAACTCTGACCCATCATCTGCAGCATCAACCCAGGAAACCAGCCTATTATCTACAGTAACCAGCCTGGGTGGCCAGCCTGCTATCTATGTCATACTTATAGGAAGTCAGACCACTCTCTCTAACAGCCAGTCCAGGAAGCCAAACAATAACTCATATAACAATTGGCCCCAAATGGCCAGGACTTTATTAATAACTGACAGCTTCCCTAATTTTTGTCCTTACTTCCAACTTAGGATCAACCAGAGAAAGCCAAATATGTATTCCTAACCAATCACATAGAATGCCCTACTTCTAGTTTTCCCACCTACAGCTTTCCCTTGCTAACAGCCTCCAATAGGGCACACCTGAAACCTTCCCTTTTTCTGTTATAAAGCTTTCCGACTCCTCTGCCTGCCTTTGAGACTGTCAAAACTCAAGAGGTAGTGGTGGACTCTCTTGCTGTAGCAAGCTCTGGATACATAGCTTTTGCTTGTTCTCATTTGGTTGGGCTTTGTTTTTTTCACAGAGCTGAAGAATGAGAACGTGTGGGCCAGACGGTGGTGGGGAAAAGAGTGTTCCAGGAGATGGAACAGCACATGCAAAGACTCTAAGATAAGAAAGACTAACGTGGGCTTCCCTGGTGGCGCAGTAGTTAAGAATCTACCTGCAAACGCAGGGGTCACAGGTTCGATCCCTGGTCCAGGAAGATCCCACATGCCACGGAGCAACTAAGTCTGTGTGCCACAACTACTGAGCCTGCACTCTAGAGCCCGCGAGCCACAGCTACTGAAGCCCACGCACCACAACTACCGAAGCCCACACGCCTAGAGCCCATGCTCCACAACAAGCGAAGCCACCACAATGTGAAGCCCGTGCACTGCAACGAAGAGTAGTCTCTGCTCACTGCAACTAGAGGAAATCCCACAGGCAGCAACAGACCCAACACAGCCAAAAATAAATAAAATAAGTAAATAAATTTATATATTAAAAAATGACTAAGGCATGCTTTTCAAATAGACGAGTAGAACATGACTGAAATGTGGAGGGTATGGGAGAGACTGGCTTGAGATGTGGCTGGACATAGGATTTTTTGGGGGAGGGTTGGGATCCTGTAAGGCCTTGTGAGCTGTGTTGATGATTTTGGCCTTTTTCCTAACCAGAGCATCATTTATGGCTGATCCTTGGGAGTTTTCTTAACTAGTGCATTTCCATTGTGACTGGTCTCCAGCTCCTGTCTACTCCTCTTTCTGTGAGCTACCTGCTTTGAGAACTCCTCATTTTCTGTTGCCATTGTTTTTGTGAGGCAAATGTGTCTTGCTGTGTGAATCCTGCTCTGTGCCAGGACCAGCTTCCCTGTCCTTCTGGGCAGTGATAAGGTGAGCCCTGGCTTGTCCAAGCTGCTCTCTGGGCCTGGGCCCATCTCAGCCTAGGGGGAAATGTCAACGGAGCAGAGACTGGGACCTATCCCCATATCTGTTCTCACCTTCTTCTACGGTCATAGAACACACCGTCAACTAGATTAGAGGTATTTCCCAGCCTCCTTTGCAGTTCAGTAATAGGCTTTTGTCCAAGGTCTGGCCAATGGAATTCGAGGGGAAGTGATACATACAACATCTGCTTCTTCTTCTTTTCTTTTTTTTTGACCGTGCCATGCGGCATGCAGGATCTTAGTTCTCCAACCAGGGATCGAACCCGTGCCCCCTGCCTTGGGAGAGTGGAGTCTTAACCACTGGACCACCAGGGAAGTCCCTACAGTATCTGGACATGCACGTGAAAGAACAGGGAGTGCCCTCCCCTTCCTGCTGGCTGAAGTGTAGAGGTGGTACTGGGGAGTTGTTTTGGACCATGTGTACCAAGGATGGCAAAACAACCAGAAAGAGCATCATGACTGATGGGGACTGCTTACATCTGGAAAGTTAGGCAAGACAGAAATATATTTTTATCTTATTCGAGTCACTGTTATTTTAGTCTCTGTAACAACAGATGACCTATACTGTATCTTAATTCAGTAGTTTTCAAAGTGTGGTTCCAGAACCCCTGTGACAGGGGGTTGTGTCTCTGAGACTCTTTCATTAGACTCATCACAGTACTGACACTTTACTTGCCTTTTTTATTCTCATTTTCTCATGAGTATATAGCTGAGTTTTCCAGAGGCTACATGATGAGTGATATCACAACAGACTGAACGCAGAAGCTGATACATGAATACAGCTGTCTTCTATTAAGCCAGATATTAAAGAGCTTTGCAAAGGTAAAAAAAAAAAGTCACTCTTCTCAATAAATTTTTTCTGAAAATACAAACATATTTATGTTTACATCTTTATCATTGCTATCTTAAAACAAATGCGTGAAGAAACAATTTTTTTTTTCCATTTTAAGTTCTAATGGTAAATATGGAGAGATATAACCCACATATATAAAAGCACTTTGGGATTGCTGATAACAAAGTCCAAAATGTTTGAGAACCACTGTCCTAACTAATCCAGACAGCTAGACATTTGCTGTTCGTCAACAGTTACCAGCTCCAGGTCGTGTGCACCTGTTGCTTTGGGATCAGCTGGGGTGGCTGCCACTCCTTCGCCTTTCTGCACACCGTTTCTGCTCTCTTCTCTCCTGGTGTCCTTTGATTTCCCAGGAATTGACTTCAGTTGACACAGAATCCACTGAGCTTTTCTTCCCTCCTCCTTCATCCTTCATTGTTTCATCCATTCACTCAATAATGAAGCCCCTAATACGGGCTGGGGCTGTGCTAGGCGTGGAGGTCAAGGATGACCAGAACACGGTGGCTACTTTGGTTTGGCTCACACTCAACAGAGGAGAGAGGCTGTGAATGGGCAGCGGCAGCCCAGACACTCAGCACAATAGTGGATTGTAGAGGGTGTGGAAGTGATGCAGAGAAGGACACGATCAGCTCTGCCCAGGGTGGGGGGTGGGGGTGGGTGGGACGTGGGGTGGTGTGTCAGGAAATCTTTAAGGCAGAGGTGACTGTGCGGCAACCTGAAAAATAAATATTAATTAGCCAATTTCTGTGTAAGGAGTGCAAGGAGGGGGAAGGGCACGGTGACTTCATAGGGCAAGGTGTTTTTCGAAAAGTCTAAGTGGTTCATTACGGGCTGAGAAACTGGAAAGGGGCCAGGACCCATTACGTAAGGATAAACAATTTGGCTTTTATTCTTAAGGCAGTTGGAAATCACAGAATAATTTTAAGTGGAGAGCGAGGTGATCCCATTTGATTTTAACAACTGTAGCGAAGGTTTTTTCACCTTGTTTGGGGGCTGTGTGCATTTGCTTCCAAGAGAGGCTGCTGTATTTCAGCATGACTAATGGGTGGGGCCTCTCTGAAGAGAACCCTTTATTCAACTCATAGCAGGCAATTAAGGTCCCTCCATTTTTGAGGGGAGGAGAAGGACAAACGATTCTGAGTATTGATGGCGAAGTAGGTGTCCTTTTGATACCCCTGTTTGCATAGACCCCCAGGCATTAGTGTCTAAACTCTAGGGAGGGAGGGGCTATACAATAACTAGAAAGAACTGTTTTTGTCTGTAATTATGACTACTTAGCAGTTAAAGCTAATTATGCCTTTATAAGTTTGTGATTAATTGTAAACCTTTTCGAGCACTTTAATATGTCTAGGCACCTTTTATGCTACATGTATTAGTGCATGTAATCCTCACAGCAACCCTTTCAAGTAGGTCCTATATTATCTCCCTTTTTATGAATAGGGTATTGAGGCACAGAGAATTTATGGGATTAAACAAACATTGCAGCCTGGACCCTGAGGCTGCACTCTTGACTGCCACCCTGCACTGCCTTCTGATCCAGAGCAGGGGACAATATGCAGTAGGCTGGGGGATCTGCAGAGGCTGGAGGTCCTGCAGGGTAAGTTCATTACTGTCATAATTTTTCTTTACTCACCAAGGCCAGAGTGACTGGAGAACATATGGGTTAGAAGTCTGACCAACAGCTTCAATATCACCCGGGAACTTGTTAGAAAGGCAGATTCTGGGGCCCCGCCTCAGACCTATTGAATCAGACATGCTGGAGTTGGGGCCCAGCAAACTGTTTTTCACAATCCCCATGGGTGATTCGGATGCATGATAAACTTTAGAATTATTGGATTTGAGATACATTCCGGGGTGCAGGTGTGTGTGGAGGAAGTGATGGAGAACAGATCGGAGGGAAAGACTGGAAGCCAGCAGCCCATTTCTGAGGTTGTTGCTATTGCCAGAACGTGAACTCAGAGCCTGAAATCAGATTCGCAACACGAGCTGCACTTTAGAAGTATCTGGGGAGCTTTTAAAACATACCAGCACACTGGCTTCACCCCAGACCTATAAGATCAGAACCTCTGTGTGGGGGATAGAACCCTGGCATCAGTTTTTTAATAAAAATTTCCCCCGGTGATACTTTTGTGCCACTAGGGGTTAAGAATCAGTGGTTCTCAAACTTGAAGATGCATCAAAATCTCCTGGGGAGCTTGTTAAATGGACGCTATTGAGCCCCACTTCCAGAGTTTTTGATGCAGCAGGTCTGGGCTGGAGCCTGAAAATCTGTATCTCCAAGTTCCCAGATGATGCTGAGACTGCTTGTCCAGGGACTACACTTTGGGAATCACTGCCTTATATGTTCACCAATAGCCCTAGCAGGTTAAGCAGAGCGAAGGCTGTGGAACTAAACCTGGAGGGGAGCTGGAGGGCCCCTCCCTCTGTAGTTAACTGGGTCGATCTGATATATCAATGTGCCTATGACATGATTTATCTTGCTGAAGATATGAAAAATTGTAGTTAATTATCTACATATTTTTACCTGCCAGACATGTTTATTACTTAAATTTTTAGACCTAAAATATGCCTTTCCCCAGTACAGTGGCTGCTTGAGATTTGATAAAGAAAGCCTAATTTTCAGATATTTCTCAGTTTTGTCCCTTAAAGGATTTCTCCTACATAAGAACTTGCAGCATGCAAGTATTCTGAGGGAAGTGCTAAGGTTTGAGTTATCATTTTAGATGTACAGTCAGAAATCAGGCTTTTAGAATGATCACAGTTCTGGGGCTTTCAGTATAATACTCACTGCTCAAACAACTTTTGAAAATAGTCCAAGGCGATTTAACTTTTATTTCCTCTATAGAGCTTGTCACCATTTATTAATCTTAATTCCCCTCAGCATCACATATCAGATGAAAGAGCGATTTTTCTCCTTTGTTTCCATAGCATTAATATTTAAATGGCAGAGTATGATACTCATAAACAGCTACAGAGGAGAGGAATATTCCTAGGAAGGAAAACCTGGACTAAATGCCACCTCAAGCCTTCTTCCTTAAAAAACACCCCCAAACGAAGCCAAGAAAACATGCCCAGTACACCTCCCAATACAGGATAGAAAGATGAAGAGGCATCACTTGTGAAATGAATAACATTACATGAAATGAATAACATTACATAAAATGAATAACATTGTTTCAGAGAATTTCCCTTATAAGACTGAAGAAACATTTGGGGAGGTGGAGGTGGAAGGCGGTGCAGGTGGATATGCTGGCAGAAGTCCTTCTGTTTTGAGCGTGAGTGCAGCTCACAGAAGAATTGAAAGCACGTTCCCTACTTGTTTTGTGGCTCCAGGAGGGAATTCAGTTTTATTACTTTAGATATCTATCTGGCATCACTCATGTGCTAGGCTCTGGGCTACACATGGCAGGAACACCAAGATAGATGAGGTACAACCTCAGCCTTCAAGCAGCTGGTAGAGAGGATCAGATAAAAACCCAAGTCGGGTGGGACACACGCCAGGGAAAGATGTAGACAAAGTGGTGGGGCACATCATGGGGGCAGGGGGGAGACTGGGAAGGCATTGTAAGATAGGATACTTGCAAATGGAGATCAGAAATTTGGGTAAAGGGAGAAGAACGGATTCACTATATGTTTTCAAAGCATTCATTGAGCACTTACCTTATGAAAGGCACTACGCTGGGTGCTGGGGATATAAACATGAGTAAGACTTTTTCCTGCTTTCAAGGAGTGGGGAAAACAGGCAAGGTAAATTACAGTGCAGCAAAGGCTTCCTGGAGGAAGTCCTAAGCTGGGTCCTAAAGAATGAGTGGGGCTTATTCAGAAAAAGATGGAAGGAAGTGGGGAAGGGAAAGCACACTAATGAAAGAGGAAACAGCAGGTACAAAAACCTTGAAGAGAGAGAGAACCAGGTGACTGTGGAACTGCAAAGGGCCCAGGATGGCAGAGGATAGAGTGTTAGGACAGGTAAAACAGGAGATGAGGCTGAGATGTCATGGCGGCCAGGTCAAAAGGGGCCTAGCTTTTAGACATTTGCCCATGCAAAGGGTTTAGGCGTTTTCTACAAATTATGGGGAACCACTAAGGGATTTTAACATGGGTATTGTGAGAGAATATTGAAAGTTTAGGCAGACTATTCTGGTTACGGCCTGGAAGAGGGATTGGTAGAAGACAAGACTGGAATCAGGTGATGATTTAGGAACCTATGACAGTAAGAGAGGTAAGAGAAGACGGGCTTTGGTAGAGTGGGTGGAAAGAAGGGTTGGGGTAAAGTTATATCAATGAGCTAGAATCAATAGGACTGATTGTCTGAGAGGGTGTGTGGTAGGAGAGAGAGGCTCAAAAATGACTCCACGTTTTTTGGCTTGGGCCACATGACGGTGGTGTCATTTATAAAGTCAGAAAATAAAGGAGGAATGGGCATGAGTTGAGAGAGGAGACCAAATGATGAGTTTTGGACGTGCTGAGTTTGTGAAGCATTCAGATCAAAAGGTCCAACAACCACAGTTGGATACATGAGTCAGGACAGAGATCTAGACAGTGGTTGAAACCGTGGAACTAGAAGAGATCACCGAGGATGAATGTAGAATATAAAGAAATAAGAAAAGCATGCTTTCTACTATCACTTCTCTTTAACACTATATTGATGGTTCTATGTGGTTCAATAAGGTAAGAAAAAGTTATTAGAGGCATAGGGATTGGAAAGGAGAAAACAAAACAGTCTTTATTTGCAGATAATATAATAATTTACATAGAAAACCCAAATTACCCTAAAGACAAGTTATTAGAAATAATAGGAGAGTTTAGTAACGTGGCTGGGTATAAGATTAATATAAAAATCAGTTGCATTTCTCTATATCAGTAAAAACTATAAAACAAAATTTAAAAGAAAACAAAATCTACAAAAGTTAACATAGAATATCGAATATCTAGGAGTAATCTAACATAAGATATGAAAGACCTCTGCAGGGAAAATTATTAAAGCTTATTAAGAACAACTAAAAAACAGACCAATCACAAGCACTGAAATTGAAACTGTGATTAAAAATCTTCCAACAAACAAAAGCCCAGGACCAGATGGCTTCACAGGCGAATTCTATCAAACATTTAGAGAAGAGCTAACACCTATCCTTCTCAAACTCTTCCAAAATATACAAGAGGGAGGAACACTCCCAAACTCATTCAACAAGGCCACCATCACCCTGATACCAAAACCAGACAAAGACGTCACAAAGAAAGAAAACTACAGGTCAATATCACTGATGAACATAGATGCAAAAATCCTTAACAAAATACTAGCAAACAGAATCCAACAGCACATTAAAAGGATCATACACCATGATCAAGTGGGGTTTATTCCAGGAATGCAAGGATGCTTCAGTTTACGCAAATCAATCAACGTGATACACCATATCAACAAACTGAAGGAGAAAAACCATATGATCATCTCAATAGATGCAGAGAAAGCTTTTGACAAAATTCAACACCCATTTAGGTTCAACACCCTCAACATAATAAAGGCCAGATATGACAAACCCACAGCCAACATCATCCTCAATGGTGAAAAACTGAAACCATTTTCACTAAGATCAGGAAAAAGACAAGGTTGCCCACTCTCATAACTCTTATTTAACATAGTTTTGGAAGTTCTAGCCACAGCAATCAGAGAAGAAAAATAAATAAAAGGATTCCAAATCGGAAAAGAAGAAGTAAAGCTGTCACTGTTTGCAGATGACATGATACTATACATAGAGAATCCTAAGGATGCTACCGGAAAACTACTAGAGCTAATAAATGAATTTGGTAAAGTAGCAGGATACAAAATGAATGCACAGAAATCTCTTGCATTCCTATACACTAATGATGGAAAATCTGAAAGAGAAATTAAGGAAACACTCCCCTCTACCATTGCAACAAAAAGAATAAAATACCTAGGAATAAACCTACCTAAGGAGACAAGAGACCTGTATGCAGAAAATTATAAAACACTGATGAAAGAAATTAAAGATGATACAAATAGATGGAGAGATATACCATGTTCTTTGATTGGAAGAATCAACATTGTGAAAATGACTCTACTCACAAAGCAATCTATAGATTCAATGCAATCCCTATCAAACTACCACTGGCATTTTTTACAGAAGTAGAACAAAAAATTTCACAATTTGTATGGAAACATGAAAGACCCCGAATAGCCAAAGCAATCTTGAGAACGAAAAATGGATCTGGAGGAATCAGGCTCCCTGACTTCAGATTATACTACAACGCTACAGTAATCAAGACTGTATGGTACTGGCACAAAAAGAGAAATATAGATCAATGGAACAGGTTAGAAAGCCCAGAGATAAACCCCCCCACACATGGTCACCTTATCTTTGATAAAGGAGGAAAGAAAATACAGTGGAGAAAAGACAGCCTATTCAATAAGTGTTGCTGGGAAAACTGGACAGGTACATGTAAATGTATGAGATTAGAACACTCCCTAACACCATACACAAAAATAAACTCAAAATGGGTTAAAGATCTAAATGTAAGGCCAGACAGTATCAAACTCTTAGAGGAAAACATAGGCAGAACACTCTATGACATAAATCACAGCAAGATCCTTTTTGACCCACCTCCTAGAGAAATGGAAATAAAAACAAAAATAAACAAAGGGGACCTAATGAAACGTAATAGCTTTTGCACAGAAAAGGATACCATAAACAAGACCAAAAGACAACCCTCAGAATGGGAGAAAATGGTTGCAAATGAAGCAGCTGACAGAGGATTAATCTCCAAAATTTATAAGCAACTCATGCAGCTCAATAACAAGAAAACAAGCAACCCAATCCAAAAATGGGCAGAAGACCTAAATAGACATTTCTCCAAAGAAGATATACAGATTGCCAACAAACACATGAAAGAATGCTCAACATCATTAATCATTAGAGAAATGCAAATTAAAGCTACAATGAGATATCATCTCACACTGGTCAGAATGGCCATCATAAAAAAATCTAGAAACAATAAATGCTGGAGAGGGTGTGGAGAAAAGGGAACACTCTTGCACTGCTGGTGGGAATGTAAATTGATACAGCCACTATGGAGAACAGTATGGAGGTTCCTTAAAAAACTACAAATAGAACTACCATATGACCCAGCAATCCCACTACTGGGCATACACCCTGAGAAAACCATAATTCAAAAAGAGTCATGTACCAAAATGTTCATTGCAGCTCTATTTATGTTAGCCAGGACATGGAAGCAAGCTAAGTGTCCATCAACAGATGAATGGATAAAGAAGATGTGGCATATATATACAATGGAATATTACTCAGCCATAGAAAGAAATGAAACTGAATTATTTGTAGTGAGGTGGATGGACGTGGAGTCTGTCATACAGAGTGAAGTAAGTCAGAAGTAGAAAAGCAAATACCATATGCTAACACATATATATGGAATCTAAGAAAAAAAATGTCAGGAAGAGACTATGGGTAGGATGGGAATAAAACACAGACCTACAAAAGCATGGACTTGAGGATATGGGGAGGGGGAAGGGTAAGCTGTGACAAAGTGAGAGAGTGGCATGGACATATATACACTACCAAACGTAGGGTGGATAACTAGTGAGAAGCAGCTGCATGGCACAGGGAGATCAGCTAGGTGGTTTGTGAACACCTAGAGGGGTGGGATAGGGATGGTGGGAGGGAGGGAGACGCAAGAGGGAAGAGATATGGGAACATATGTATATGTATAACTGATTCACTTTGTTGTAAAGCAGAAACTAACACACCACTGTAAAGCAATTATACTCCAATAAAGATGTTAAAAGAAAAAAAAAAGATCTTGGAGTGCAGAGAAGGGCCAGGTAGAAGGGAACAGATGACTGTAGGGGTGAACAATAGTCAGTGGAGCAAAAGGGATTTAACATTCAGCACTTACTGATGCTTGTTGTGGTCTTCTTTAACATTTAGCCATGCCATCTGCTACGGTCTGAATGTTTGTATCCTCCCAAAATTCATGTTGAAATTCTAACCCCGAAGCTGATGGTATTCAGAGCTGGGGCCTTTGGGAGGTGATTAGGTCATGAGGGTGGAATCTTCATGAATGGGATTAGTGCTCTTACAAAGAGGTTCAGCAGAAGATCCTTTGCCCCTTCCACCATGTGAGGACACAGCTAGAAGTCTATGAACCAGAAAGCAGGCCCTTATCAGACGTCGAATCTGCCAGTGCCTTGATCTTGGATTTCCCAGCCTCCAGAACTGTGAAAAATAAATTATTGCTGTTTAAAAGTCAAAAAAAAAAAAAAGAACAACTAAAAAAGACCTAAATAAGAGAGGAAGATATTATATTATGAATAAGACAATATTATAAATATTTCAGTTATTATCTACAGATTCAGTGTATTTCCAAGCAAAATCCCAGGTTTTTTCATGGTACTTGATAAAATTATTTCAAAATTCACATGAAGGGATAGAAGGCCAAAAGCAGTCAGGATATTTCTGAAAAAGGAAGAGTGGAGAGGCAGGATTGTGTGAATTGGTACAGGAATAGGCAAATAGACCAGAAGAATAGACTAGAGAAACACAGATGAAACTTTGCTTTCATGTGACAGAGGTGACATATCAGATCAGTAAGAAAGAAAGAGCAATCAATAAATGGAGTTGGGAAAAATTAGTTATCCATTATCCATGTGGAAAAACATAAAATTGGATCTTTGCCTCATGTTATATGAATTCCAAATGGATTAAAGATTTAAATATCCTTGAAGAAACTGAAAGACAAGTTATAAGCTTAGGCAAATATTCATATATACAGAACTACAAAGGATTAACATCAAAATAAGTAAAAAAAAACTCCTACATATCAGTAAGAAAAGCACAGACACACACACATCCCCTAGTAGAAAAATGGGAAAAATACACTAACAGAAAAATTACCACATGACCAATAAACTTGTGAAGAGATGCTCAGGATCATTAGTGATCAAGGAAATGCAAATCACAACCACTATGAGGTGTCATTTTACATTCATTTAGTTAGGTAAAAATTAAAATGTTTGATAATGCCAAGTTGGAGTACAATAACTTTGGAAAAGAGTTTGACATTATCTCCTAAAGTGGAACATGTGATCAGTTCAGAAAAGAGTGTAGAATTCTCTTCTAAAGTTGAATATTCACATTTCCTGTAGCCCTAGCAATTCAACTCATAAGTGTATACCCCAGAAGAACTCTTGTACATGTACAACAGGATACATGTAGAAGAACGATCATGGTGGCATTGTTTACAATAGGAAAAACCTTGAAACAACCTAAAAGTCTAACATTAGGAGAGTGGGAGAAGAAATGGTAATATATTCACACAACAGATTATTATCTGTTATTATCCAAAAATAAATGAACCACAGTAACTTGCAACAATATGGATGAATCTAAATAACATCACCTTAAGGAGAAAAAGTAATTCTCCAAAGGTTATTTACAGTATGATTCCTCCTTAAAAAAGTAAAGTAAAAATATATCTCTATATATTATATGTATATATATATATGCACAATGTGTATGTATAGTATACATTTTACATATAATATCCATTATATGTGTACATATATAATAAATATAAATGAGGTAAAACTATATACAAAGGAAGGGAAGGGAACGAACCTGGGATTCAAAAGGATGCTTATCTCAGGCAGGGAAAGGAAGCAGGAGGATGGAATGAGGGGTAAGCACATGGTTAGAAGTAGATCTTTGTCAAGGTTCTAGTTTTATTTTTTGGATGGTGGATTCATGAATGTTTAATACATTATTAAAAATAACTAAATAAAAGTAGCTCAGGCCTGGACCAATGATGAGAGAATCATCAATCAAGGATTATGATGAATCCAATACTGTGCATCTGAGGTCCAATTAGAGAAAAATGATTTTCTTGAATGAATGAGTGAATAGAAAATCATCAGTGACAGTGATCAGAGAGAAACCTGATACAGGCGGATCTTTATCACACTATTGAATTCTATAATAGAATGTCCTTGTTAGGGGATTACAAGTAAACTCGAGGAAATTTTGGAAAAACAAGTTATTAGGTAAGCTATGACTTGTCTAAAAATATTCCTGGGTCCTTCTTAAAAGGACCTGTATAGCTTTAAGGATACAGTCCTTTTACACTTCCTCCTGTGTTTTTGCCCTGAAATTAAAGTGAACTGCTATTGGATGATTTGCAATTGAGTTATATGATCTAAGTCATGTGGACCAAAGGAGACATATTTAAAACATGATCTTTCTATTTCTGAATGTTTAAAATAATGAAAGCATCCAGAGAATTAACAAAACCCCAAATTTCTAATATGGTACTTTCAGAGTATTTTAAATTTTATACAAGTCACTTTCCTTTACACCATAATTACCAACTAACATTTAAACCAACTTAGATTCTACCCCTAGTGTTTTATTAGACTGTTTCTTTCTCTCTCCTCCTGAATCTTGTCATGTTGCAGTTAGGCTGCTTCATTTGAAACCCCCGCTGTGGCCTGCCCACTTCATGTGACCAGCAGAGACCCCAGTAATAGGATTGTCTCAGCTCATGGAAGTACAGGTTAGCTATGGCTGACTGTTGACCCAAGTTTATGAGAACAATTCAGAAATAGTTTTCTTGTTACACAGTGATATCGGCCCTTTACTTGCCCTAATGAATTGTTCAAAAGAATGAAGGACTAGAAAGGAAAACTCTTTAGAAGGAAACAGCCTTAAACATCCCTCCTGTCATTTGTCCCCACAGCTTCCTTTCAAGTAGGAACTTTTCTCCTTATGACTGAGATGCACTCTAATGAGTTTATTCACACATGTTTGCTCTCACCCTCTCATTTTGAGGCAGAAGTGTGCTGGGGGGTGGGGACCATGCTGTGTGTGTTGGGGGTCAGAACACCTTCCTGGGTCTGGATATTCTCATAGCCACATATTCATTGGTTCTGAGCTCTTTTCTCCCGTTAAAAAAAAAAAAAAAGCCAGCCAATCACCAGCTGGTAGTTTCCATTTCTCCAGAATTGTGCCTGGGCATTTTGGGTTTGAGGTAGAATTATATCCTTTAGTTGCCTATTTAATTTCTACCTGTTCACTAGTTAGTAAAGTTTCTGAGGCAGCACAAAAAAGCAAAAGAATCCTAACTGTGCATGACACAGGTGCCTGATCTCACTGTGGCAAATTCCCAAATTTCTTCAGTGAAATCCCTTTTAAATCTTAGATTTCATTTTAAATGTTCTCTTGTAAAGGATAAATGTTTTTTTTCAGATAATGACAATGGAAATGCCATTTCCAAGGCAGATAAAATGCTCCACTAGATTGTAAGCCCCTGGAGGACAGGGTTATGCTTTGTATGACTGTCTCATTGGCACCTAGCTCCAGGCATGTATATGTAGCAAATTTTAGAGACTGGAGGTGAGATGGTTGAGTAATGTGATGATTTCATAGCCTGGATACTCAAGTCATACTCTGCCAGTCTTCCCTATCTTCCAAAGGTCTTCCTGGGGATGATAATTGAAAGTACTATTCAGATAAGCAACCTAAGTCCCAATTTAGGACTCTGTGATAAAACTGGGAAGGAGAAAATGGGGCCTCTCAACTCCCCAGTGCCCCCTAACCTGAATCTTAGGACTGTAATGCTCAGGCATGCCCGTGAAGAGATATAGACAAAGAGCAGAGAAAGGTGGCTTGTCCCAAGAGTGTCTCTGGGAACGTTTCCCAGCTAGTTCTCAGAGTAGAAGAGAAAGACTAAGGATGGCTGACCCACCTCTAGCACCAAGACCTACCTGGGTCTGGGGCAGAAAATTAAGTAGTATGCCTGGAGCCTGACTTTTAGAGCAAAGTAAATCTGCCTGCTAGAAAAATGTGGCCCCACTGAATGTCTCGATCAGTCAAGATTAGCAATTCCTCCTCTTTAAGGGAGGAGCTAATAAGAGGAGCGGTTGAATGGTAACAAAGATGGTAGAGTCCCCTCCCCCAGGGTGAGAACTCAGTAGTGTTTGTTAAAAGAACGAATGAAGTCAGGCAGTGTTGCTAGGGAGTTGTTACTATGAGAAATACAATTTGCATGCAAATTTTTCATTATTAGCAACTAGGAGCCTCTAGCAAGGAGCCTGATGGAAGGGCTGATATGTTGCTTTTCTGAATAAGACATGGATGGAGAGGAACACCGCTGGTATTCTGCAGAGCCTGAAGGAGAAGCTTGGCTTTAGTTATGTTACATTTAAGACTATGATGTCACGTAGATAAGTTCTGGAGGCACTAGAGAAACAGGAATGGATCTCATGTGAAAGTTCAGAATATTGGATTTCCAATTCTCTTCTCCAATCTGGTCTCCTTTTCCCCACAAATGGAAGAAAGAAAAGCTAGGTCCTAGTTCCTATGAGATGCCAAGCTGAGCCAGAACTAGTTGTGATGTTTGGCTTATGCATTTTAAAAGCTAATGGAAACTGGAGACAAATTAGGAAAAAATATGCAAATGATTAAAAAGTTCAGAAGTACTCGGAGTGGAAGTTATGCCATCCAAAGGAGATGGTGTGGACAGCTCTATTTATTTGGGGAAGTCTTTATTTCAGCTAAAACACAGCAGAGGAAAAGGTCTGAAATTGCATCAAGATAAATTTAGGATTGGAGGAACTTTCTGATAAGGATTATTAAAAAATCAGGAAATCCACTTGCATATCCTCACCTCAGAGTGTGGTGCCTATGTGGTGATAAAAAATGTTTTTTGAGATCAGGTCATGGAATCATTCTTGAAAACTTTTACAACCAACACACATTGCTTTGCATTTTTGATGTTTAGCAATCATGAAAATTGAGCAGATGATTTCTTGCATCCCTTCCAGCTCTTTTATTCTAAAAATGGCCCAGATTGGTTGATTATTTACTCTACATCCTACAGAGTATCTAGAGGCCACAAGTAACCTCATCTTTGCAGCACATATCCACACTCACAACCTGGTTTTCCACCAGAAGCATTGAGACTTTTTCTCCATTGGTAAATTGCTGTCGTTGTTTCCTTTCTATAGTGTCATTATTTATTCTAATCACTGAGGCTGTGTTACTCAGGTCCCTCTGACACACATCAACGTGAGTTATACATGTGCTGTGAGGAGGGGAAAATGAACCTCTAAGCCGCAGTCATATTGGTTTCCTAAATGATGCTGCATGTTTTAACTGGAATTTCTGTAGTATTCTAGTGGAAAAAAGAAGGTGGGGGTGGAGGGAAGGGTTCCTTTGGTTTTCAGGCTGTTAACTGTAATTAGCCTGGTTTCTGAGATGTAATTATCTTGCAAGCTCAAAGCAAACACCCTGGAGGAAACTGCACTGTTAAAGACAGCATGGCATTAGAAATAAATTATTACCCCCGGTGCCTGCTATTGCTGCTTATGCTTTGTGATTTGTTGGGGTTTCTGTTAGCACGTGCTTGTTTAGGGCTGGAGTTGTGCAACCATGTTGCCACTGTTTGTACTAGAGAGGCAGCAGGCGTGTTTTGCTTCATTGTAATAATGGTGTGAAAACTTAGGAAATTGAGTTATTTGTAATGAGGTGGATGGACCTAGAGTCAGTCATACAGAGTGAAGTAAGTCAGAAAGAGAAAAACAAATACCGTGTGCTAACACATATATATGCAATCTAAGGAAAAAAAAAAAAGGTCATGCAGAACCTAGGGGTAATATGGGAATAAAGACACAGACTTACTAGAGAATGGACTTGAGGATATGGGGAGGGGGAAGGGTAAGCTGTGACAAAGTGAGAGAGTGGCATGGACATATATACACTACCAAACGTAAAATAGATAGCTAGTGGGAAGCAGCCGCACAGCACAGGGAGATCAGCTAGGTGGTTTGTGAACGCCTGGAGGGGTGGGATGGGGAGGGTGGGAGGGAGGGAGATGCAAGAAGGAAGAGATATGGGAATATACGTATATGTATAACTGATTCACTTTGTTATAAAGCAGAAACTAACACACCATTGTAATGCAATTATACTCCAATAACGATGTTAAAAAATAAAAAACAAAAAAACAAAACAAAAATCTTAGCATTATGGTGGCGAAGGCTGGTGTGATACCATCTGTGCTTTCCTTACCAATTCCCAATCACCAAAATACCCAGGGGTCAAGGACAGAGCGCACTGGGAGTCCTTTTTAGCAGCTGACATGAATGAATGAGTAGAGACGAGCATCATAATCCAAAGCTCAGGCAATTCAAACTATCCACAAGGAAAAATTCAAGTTGTTTGGAAATGACTGAGTGGAAGCAAGAATCATCCACCTATTTTAGGAACGAACACTGAGGGATCATGAATCATCATCACTGACTGATCACAGAGGCTGGAAAGACCAAACTGTGGGGTTTGGAATCAGAGACTTGTGGGTTTGAACATATGATTGTGCAGCTTGTATACTGCACAAATGGTCTCCACTGAGGGGACAAGTGGAAGCTGACATCCCACCAGTGTCCCAGACCAAGCTGTGTGTTCAGGGGGTTGCATCCATTCAGGGGAAGGGTACATTTTTTCCAACTTGTCTACTCCATGGGAATGATTTATAAAATTTATCTGCTCAGAATATTTTACAGAGATGCCATATAGGCCACTATTTATGCTCTGTGTGACTTTGATCAAATTACTTATTCTCTCCGAAACTCAGCTTTCCCATGTTAAAAAAGGTACTCCTCCTCCTCCTTCTCAGGATTATTTTATGGACTCAAAACTGAATCTGAAAAGCTTATGCTCAACAGGTGGCAGGAGTTTTGATGATAATAATGATTATGACCAGGGCAAACATTATCATCAATTATTCATCTAGATTGGAGCTTGTACCAAGTCCTGGGTCAGGCACAGGGACCCACAAGAGGCATGAGAACTTGGCTTCCTTTCTCATAGAGCTGAGGGTTTGGTTGGAGGAACAGTACACAGACAGCAATAGGGAATTAATTGTGCCACACTTTTGCATGGGTTCTGTAGGGTAAAATTCCACAGCCCCATTGCAATTTATCTTTGCTCTTAATTCAGTGCTGAGGCTAGCTTTTTTAACATATCAGAGGGGAGAAAAGGGGGGGGAACCGTATAGAATTTGGAGTTCAAGATATGATAGTGCAAAAAGGGAAGATATGGCTATAGTGAGGAATAGGAAGATGAAAGGGGAATGTGGGAGCTATCAATAACTCAAAGAATGCTTTGACTAACTAGAATATTTTTCTTTTCTTCCAGTGGGCCAAGTTGATATGTATTACAAATAATTTGAAAAACTGAAATCCACATATTTTTCTTATAAGAAATTCATTTTTCCTCACATCACTACTTTTCCCTTAAATTTTATTTGCACTTTTGATGTTTCACTAAATGAATTATGAAATAGAAGACAAATTAAGTCCACCCAGGTTTATATCTCACCATCAACAATATAAAGTTAAATTTGATCAGAGCTATTAATCATGGGTTATTAACAAAATATACAAAAAACCCTATCCTGGTTTTATGAGCTTTAATACTAGAATAGAATGTATGCTCCAAGATCATTTCCTATGTTGCTTTAATTCTGAGAGTGACTTCACTGCACTGGCCCAATAGATACCTTGTTTGATTGTTAAAGAATAAAGGACAGGAGGAAAGTTCACAATTTCCCTTTCAAAGAAATCTGTCAGTATTTAATGTAGTTTGAAAAAAACTTTTGGTGTCAAGACTAAAACAATTTTTGTTAGATTCTTAAAAAAGAGATATACTTTGTGAATTAATAATGTCCTTACTCACTTATTTAATTAACACTAATTAACAAATAATGTTTATGTCCAATAATATGAGCAACAGTATAAATTACAATCCATTCCTCCCAGAAGTTAGAAGGAATATGCATGGGGATTTCCTTTTATGGCAGGATGGTGAACTAATTACCCTGAAAATCCTCTTCTGACAACAACAACAACAAAACTAGAACAATGAATAAAATGAAATGAAGATTCTTTTAAATGCATAGCAGAGCTTTAAGGAGGTTAGGAAAGAAAAGACTCAGGGACAAAAATATGAAAATAAAACTGAAAATCAGAGTGGCATGTAGGCACTCACTTCAGCTGCCCTAGGATGTGTTGCTAGTCTAAGTAAGCAGGTGGCTTCAGTTTAAAGACCACAAGGAGTTGAGGCCTTGGACATTCCTGTGGCAGGATGTTTGAACTGAGACTCCTCTCCCCTATATAAAGACCTCAAAGGGCTATACTCTCAGTGAAATGGTGGTTGAAAATATCCCCCTACTGGCAAAAAACCAAAGCAAAGCAAAACAAAAAAAAACCTTATAGGGATACTTGGTTTGCTTTGCCTAGGGAAAAATATGTCCCATAAGAATTCATAAGGCCATCCTATTATCCTTACTTGCATGATCCAGGAAATTCAAGCAAAAGCATTAACATGAGGTTGATCCCAGACTAGTAAAACTTATGGGGCACCACTCTGGAAGGAATCCTTTAAATCCAAATTGCACAAGATTCCTACAGCTAAAGTCCTGCCAAACCTCAAGATCATGATTCAAAATTACAACATACACAAAGAACCAATGCACCACAAGTGGACAACACACTACAAGGGACAAAAGAATTAATTCCCTAAAGCTTCAGATAACAGAATTATTGGATACATTCTCTAAAAAATGAAGTTCTTTAAATTTGGTAAACAAACAAAAGAAGAAATAAAAATATGATACATAAATAGTACTTATATAATTATCAGACAGTTTTGTAAAGAATAGAATAGGACTTCTAAAGGTTAAAACATAAAGTAATTGAAAATGAAAACTCAAGAGACAGGGTAAGTGCAGATTAGGCAGAGATGAAGAGTTAACAAGTGAATTGGAAGATCTTTGAAGACAGGTAAAACTAAGGAAAATATGGAAGAAAGATTAAGAGACATGGAGAATAGAATGAGAAAGACTGAGATGCATAATATAGAATTTTTTGAGAATGTAATAGAAAGAATGAGGGAAAAGTAATACTAGAAGGGATAAAGCCTTGAGAATTTTCCAAAATGTTGAAAGACATGAATTTTCAGACTCAGGAAATACAGTAAATTCCAAACATTTTTATTTTATAGTAACGAATTCCCTATTTAGATACATATAAGAAGTTTGAAAACCTCAAAGACAAAGAGAAAATTGTAGAAGCAACCATAAAGTAAATAAAGATTACCTACTAAGGAAGGAAATTAGAGTGACTGAAGACCTTACTGTAGGGACTATAGAAACCAGAAGACAGTGGAATAATATATTCTATGCATTAAAAGAAAGAAACTGCTTATCTAGAATTTTATGTTCAGCTTCATTATAATTTCATAATGAAGGCAAATATTTTTACAAACATTTTCAGACAAAAACATAGATGATTTACTGTTAAGAGAACTTTGCTGAAGGATTTTCTAAGATAAGTTGCCCAATCTGGTTGCATGTTAGCATCATCAAGAGAGACTTGCCTGTCTTATAATCACAGAAATTTATATGTAATTGTTCTGTGGTACAAACTGGGAATTGAGATTTTAAAACTATCCCTAGATGATTCTAGTCTGTATCAAGTTTGAGAACCACTGGTATAAAGAGGATGCACTTCATGAAAAGTGAAATTGAACCCAAGAAGTAATGATGAACAAATATTTGTTAAATATGTGGATAAATCCAAATGTTCATTAACTGAATAAAGAAATAATAATATTGGCTAGGAGAATATGAAAGCATCATCAAACTAGATTTCTGAACAGTAATAATATGTAACAAGAGAGGGAGGTAATTGGAAGTTCAGGGCATGTAAGGTCCTTTTATTACTCAGGAGGAGGGTAGATATATTGATTAACTTTAAGTAAGCATGTTAAAAATGTAAGGGTAATACTAAATGAATAGGACTGTAATAAATAATTTGTAAATTGGAAGAGGCATTAATTTGGCAGGATTATGAAAAGGGGATGTAGAATGTAGGGAGGTCTATAACAAATTTTATGACATGTATTAGGCACCTGGTGATAGGGCAGTGGAAGTAGGAGGGGGTGGGGCAGTTGCAGGAGATGTTACAAGTTAGGAACTAATGTAATCTGGTGACTAATTTTCTAAGGGTATGTATTTGGAATAACAGAGGGAGGACAACTCCACTCCAAACATAGCACTACAAGGTATTTAGTCAGGCCAACAAGGAAAATGAGGATGAGAATGTTCAAAGTCAAAGGGCTGGGCAGACTTTATGAGTAGTTGATAAACTGGTTTCACACATTTGGAGATAGTGTTTAAGTAGTAATGTGTGGCAACCGACTGCTGAAAGTGGAAAGGAATCAGACCATCTACTAAGAAGAGGATAGAGAGAGCAGAAGAAAGAGCAGAGGACTGACTGAATGTGGGTGTCCACGTTTGGGGAGCCTGGGGAGGAAAGAGAGACTAACTCTGGGTCATATAGAGGGGATTGTTTGCATTGAGGCCATATTTATTTATTTATTTATTTATTTATTTATTTATTTATTTATTTATTTATTTTTTGCGGTATGTGGGCCTCTCACTGTTGTGGCCTCTCCCGTTGCGGAGCACAGGCTCCGGACGCACAGGCTCAGCGGCCATGGCTCACGGGCTTAGTTGCTCCGTGGCATGTGGGATCTTCCCGGACCAGGGCACGAACCCGTGTCTCCTGCATCGGCAGGCGGATTCTCAACCACTGCGCCACCAGGGAAGCCCAAGGCCATATTTAAAGTGAACCTTTAAGATGGAGAAGACATAGAACTTCCTTCCAGAGACCTAGTTTACATCAATCACTGCTTGTCTTTTTATTGATGGATATAAATGCTTAGTGTGTCATCACTTATACTACTCTAACTTTATTTTCTAAATCAAAAAGGAGTTTTGAACTGTTATTAAAAAGAAAAAAGGCTACAATTATTTTTCTCCTCTACTTTAAATATCATATTCATCCAGACTCATGGTGGACTTGTGGTGGATGAAAAATGGCTGCCAATTTTTTTTTAACATCTTTATTGGAGTATAATTGCTTTACAATGGTGTGTTAGTTTCTGCTTTATAACAAAGTGAATCATCTATACGTATACATATATCCCCATATCTCCTCCCTCTTGCATCGCCCTCCCACCCTCCCTATCCTACCCCTCTAGTTGATCACAAAGCACCGAGCTGATCTCCCTGGGCTATGCGGCTGCATCCCACTAGCTATTTATTTTACATTTGGTAGTGTATATAAGTCCATGCCACTCTCTCACTTCGTGCCAGCTTACCCTTCCCCATCCCCGTGTCCTCAAGTCCATTCTCTACATCTGTGTCTTTATTCCTGTCCTGCCCCTAGGTTCTTCATAACCATTTTTTTTGATTGCATATATATGTGTTAGCATACAGTATTTGTTTTTCTCTTTCTGACTTACTTCACTCTGTATGACAGACTCCAGGTCTATCCACCTCATTACAAATAACTCAGTTTCATTTCTTTTTATGGCTGAGTAATATTCCATTGTATATATGTGTCACATCTTCTTTATCCATGCAGCTGTTGATGGACACTTAGGGTGCTTCCATGTCCTGGCTATTGTAAATAGAGCTGCAATGAACATTGTGGTACATGACTCTTTTTGAGTTATGGTTTTCTCAGGGTGTATGCCCAGTAGTGGGATTGCTGGCTTGTATGGTAGTTCTGTCTTTAGTTTTTGCTCAATATCAAAAAAACAAACAACCCAACCGAAAATGGGCAGAAGACCTAAGTAGACATTTCTCCAAAGAATATATACAGATTGCCAACAAACACGTGAAAGAATGCTCAACATCACTAATCATTAGAGAAATGCAAATCAAGGCTGCCAAATTTTTGATACTCCTCTCATTAAGAGATGAGGTCCACTTCCTTCCCCTTGAAGCTGGGCTTGTTTGTGACAACCTTGACCAATAGAGATGGGCATAAGAGACACTATGCCAGGTCTAGGTCTAGAGCTTAAGGAGACTGGCAGTTTCTGCCTTGTTCTCTTGGAGCCCTGAGACACCATGCAAGATGTCCAACTATCTGGAGGTCACTATGCTGTGAGAAGTTAAAACCAGGTCCATGGAGAGGACATGAAGGATGAAACTCCATATAGAGAGAGATGCCAAGGAGCACAGAGGTGCCACTCATGTGAGTGAAGAAACTATCTTGTGATTCATTCTGTTCCAGGTGCCCCAGCTGAAAATAAGTGGACCAGAGTGGAATGGCCCAGCTTACTCTTCCTGTATTCCTCATCCACAATACTGAAAAAGAGGAGAATAAGAAGATTGTTTTAGGCCCCTCAATTTTGGGGTAATTTGTTACCTAGCAATAGAGAATCAGAACACAACTGCTTCTTTCAAAGACTAATCACTACAGGGACCCCAGAGCCGCTGTTAGGACCTCCCCTCACCACTTAGCTTCCTTTGCCTTTTCTAGTGTTTTAAAAATTCTCTCTCTCTTTATTCTTCACACTTTTACCCTTAGATTACAAACACAGCTCAAAACATTTTCCCCATGGTTTTGCTTTTGCCTCAGTCTACTGAAATGTCTTTTATTCTTCTCATTGGAAGATTTACCTTTCTTATCACTTCTTATTTACTGAGATCTTATGACATGACCATAGTGGAATGAATCAGAATTTGTGAAAAATAAATTATAGTTTCTTGCTTATAATACGGACATTTTTAAAAGGATGCAGTTTTTACTTGCAGATAACAAAGCAATCCACACTAACGGCTAAGTGCTTTTAAGCTGACATTCGTTTAAGCCTGCTTTAATGAACAGATAACTCATTTATAATTAGCAGTGCCAATTAATTGGCATGCAAACAATTAAAATGATTAAAGTGTTAAAGTTCTTAAGAACAGTTTTTCCTAAGTAGGTTGTAGACAAACCCTCCCTGACCCTGCATCTTGTTTACATGATTATATTGCTGAGGAAGGCTTTCTTTATAGATATCACATGAGGAAATTTAACTCAGCCTTGGTCGCATAGCCCTGATTTAGAATAAGTGAGCCCCATTTATTAAGAATTTATTATAGTCTGATTTTCCAAATCACACTTTAAAAAAATGTTTAAATTATGTATGTTTGTTGTCCACCTGCCGTTATCCCCCATCCCTGACTTCAGCCACCACCCAGGACCTCAGTAGATTTGAAAATGTCAAAATCCCATCCAGATCACTTTTCTTTTCTAGTTATCTAGCTCACAGCCTAGAAAACGGATAGAATGTTGTGGGTTTATTTTAAATGGCTGTGACTTGCTTCTAACCAATGAAATGTACCAGGAATGATGCTGTATGATTTCTGAGGCTAAAACAAAAGAGACATTGCAGTTCCTACCTTGTCCACTGGGACACCTGCTTTTGAGGCCCAGGGCTGCCTTGTAAAACTGTCAGCCCGCTTGAGGCCACCACGCTGTGCAGAAGCCCAGGTCACATGGAGAGGCGAGTAGAGGTGCTCTGGTTGACAGCTCCAGCTGTGATCTCACGTTGCAGCCAGCAACCACACCAGACGTGAGTGAAAGTGCCCGAGGATGGTTCTAGACCTCAGGCACCGAGTCACCTCCAGCCTTCAAGTCTTCCTGGAGGAGGGCCCAGACATGCTGGAGTGGAGACAAGCCATCTCTGCTGTGCCCTTTCCAGATTTCTGACCCACAAGAGCGGTGAGCATAATAAAATGGTTGCTGCTTTATTCCACTAAATTTGGTTTGGTTTATGATGTAGCAATAGTAATTGGAAGAAAACCTTTTTCCTCCTTGCCTTAAGGATCTATACAATATCCACCTCTTATTTTTTTCCCTTTCGTATGCTTTTTCAGTTTCTATTTTATACTTAAATGTCTTACCCTACACTCTTTGTGTTTACTCATTTTTAATAAAATTTCCCTCAATCTCAGTTGAAAGTGACTAGGATTCAAATCCTCTCTGGCAAGTTATTAACCCTGAGTCTCAGCTGCCTTGATGATGAGAGTCAAGTCTACCTTACAGGGTTGTTAAGAGGATTAGAGGTACTGTAGGGAAAGTACCTGGCACACAGGAAGACTCTCCTACATAAATGGTAATTAGTGTTAAAAGTCTTCAGATTCAAGTTATTTAACCCCAAACCTCAGTTTCCCATTTGTCCAAAGCCCATTGCTCTGAGAGTAGCGTAGTGTTCTTAGAGGGAGTTTGGTGTGTATGTGGGTGCACACATACTGTCTGTTCTCTGCTGTATAAATGACTGCATGTCCTTATGGCCCATCCATTACTGCATGAGGTTGGAAAAAGACAGCAACAACCAAATCAAAGCAAACCAACCAAAACCGAATCCGAATTAAGGGTTGAAATTAGAAGGGAAATGGGAATGGATATAAAAGGGTAACGTGAGGGATCCTTTTGGTGATGGAATGTTAAGTACCTTAACTGTATCAATGTCAGTGTTCTACTTGTGTTATTTTACTCTCATTTTGCAAGATGTGACCTTTGGGAAAACTGGGTAAAGGGTAAAAAGGATTGCTCTGTATTATGTCTTGCTACTGCATTTAAAGAAATAATTATCTCAAAATTTACAAAAAATAAAAAAGAAATACGGTCATTTTAAAACAAACAAACAAACAAACAAAAAACAACTTCAAACTCTCACCATGGTTATATACGTCTAAGGAAATTTGCAAAACATAGAGAGCAGATATTAAACAGAGAGCCCACTGGGTGGGCTGGTTTGTGGCACAGCCTCAAGTCTGGAGAGAAAGGTCTATCCCTTCCCTGGTTGGAGGTGTCTTTGCTTTTTGGAAGGGACATTATTTGTAGCAGAGACTCTGGGCATTTTGATGGATACTTTTAAAAGCAGTGGACCTCCTCTCCAGATAAATGAACACACCCATTCTCCCACAACCCTTTGCGTGCCATTTTAGAGTGTTCCTAGTTACTATAAACAATAGACATTGGAGGCTGTTAAAGAAGCCTGTGGGAATTCAAGTGCTTGGCTTTGTGACCCTGGGATGGTGATTTTAGTTCTAACTAAAACAGGGAGCACTGCCCTGTACGTGATGCTCAAGCCATTTTCTGTTGAGCATCTACTGTGGATCGGGGTTGCTCATTAGTTATCTAATCCTCAGGAGAGCCTGATAGGTGTTTTATCTCTACTTTATTATGAGACTGAGAGAAGTTAAGTGGCTTTTCCAATGTCCCACAGGTAATAAGTAGTGGGGCCCAGATTTGAGAGATGCCAACATCCAATGGTTTTCTGTTACTTTCTGTTTGTGTCTTGGGGTGCTGGCTGAGACCTGCTTCTCCAAACAGGTCATGATGGAGAACTTGCTAGCCCTGGGCTTGCTGTTTTACTTTCTACGTCCCCTACACCCTCTCTCCCATCGCTGCCTACCTCTGGCCCCTTTAACTGCTAGAGTATAGTGTGAGCTGGCAGTGGAGTGCATACTTTGTTGCTGGCAAGACTTAAGAGAAGCAGTAAAAGATAGTGATGTGAACCAGGGCCCCAGAGTCTATGTGCTCGACCTGGAATCCATCGAGCTTCCCCAACATTTATTTAGCACATTTGTTTTACAAAGAGCTTTTTCATTGGATAATAACCTAGGCATGCAAGACATTTCTATGTCCATTTACAACTGTGGACAGAGAATTTTTTCAAAGAAAATTGTCTTACCAGGTCTTCCAGTTCTGGTACCCAGTCTCTTTCTATTACCTTCTAGCTGCCTCTTTTGGAGAACAAGGTTAAGCAATGCCATTCTGGGAACCGAAGCTATAAGAATGAAAACATGACGTCTTGGAGCAGTAAGCCATACGTCATTGTGATTGGGAGATGGCTTTCCTTGCTCGTGTTCTGGGAAGGAGCCATCACAAATGTAGCTAATGTCGAACAAGCCGTAATCTGGGAAATTGTAACGAGATCACATAATGGCAGTGACTTTTGAAAGATAAGGAAACGGATAAGGAATATTGAGAAAGGAACACAGGAGACTAAGACTTTGAAAGATTTCCTCTAATGCTGCCCAAAGAGAGTGTGACCTGACTTCAGATGACCTGTAGTGCTTCTTCAGACTGAAATACCCCTCCAGTGGAGAAAGGCAATTCATCAAGCAACCAGAGCTGGAAAGTAGTTCTCTGAAAGAACATCCAGTTGCCCTGGCTCATGTTCTCCGCTCACCCAGGAGAGAACTTGCAATTTGGCGTCCTGAGTGCTGATGACCAGGATGGGTTTTCTCAGTGAGAACCCTCCTTCTGGGAACTAATAAGGGATATTAGTCTATCAATCACTCTCTGGTGAGTTCAGCTCCCATGATTCAGTCTCTTGTTGTCTGATCTCCTCTGCTGGAACTGATAAGACCCCGAGTCTGCTCAGATATTGAGCAGATTTGGGGCTTTGGGTCCCTACTTTGGTGCAGCCATACTTGGGAGGCCCTCACCTGAAGAAAACTCATTTTGTGGCCTTGGTAGCTTCTGGGGCTCATAATCTTGTTTTGTCCAGGCACTCAGCATGTCCATCTAGTCCTAAAGCTTCAAAGAATGTTTCGAAGAACATGGGTATGTGTTTGAACAAGAATCTTGCGGAAGCATTCCTAAACACAGCCTCCTGTGAGGGTCTCAAACTTACTCAGGTTTGTACCTCAGACAGAGATGGAGTAGCTTCCTTACTATCAGGAGAGGTGCCTGAGAAGCCCCTTTGGGCCTATGGGGTCCTGAGGCTTTAAAGGAAGCAATTCACATAGTAACTTGAAGGGACAGAGCAGCGTCTCAGGAGGCAACATGGAAGTATATGTTTTGGGCAACAGTTGGTCAGGCCCTGGGGCAGATGGAGAGGAGGCAGCACAGGGGGAGGAGAAGGGGAATCTCTTGCTGGTCTGGAGGCTGGGAAGTTGGCTGGTGAGGATGCCAGTCAAATTTGGCTCTGGGTGCTCCTTGTAGACATTCTTCCCATGGTCTACTCACCTAGCCTTGGCAGGGTGCCTCCCCACTCCCACCCATTGTGGGCAACGCCCTGAGATAGATTGGGTTGGGGGAGTAGACCCCTACTCAGTGGATGGCGCTCTCTGAGATTCCATCATGAAGAGGTCACTAAGTGAGCCGGTGAGTGGACCCAGGATTCTGGCTTGCTGGCACTTGGTAACCCAGACAGGCGGGGAAAGGGTAGAAGCTGGATGGCCTGGCTTTTAAGGCAGTGCATTATATAGTGTCCCGTTGGCATGGCAGGGTTTTGGTGAGCCCTGGTAGAGTGGAGGGAGGGAGTTTTTCACCTGGTGGCTGAAGTTGGGTGAAAGTATGTGACACCTAAGTCAGATGGTATCTGTGTCAGGGCTCCACACCATTTATCAGGAGCAAACAAGGTAATATACAGTACAGCCTTTATACTCTTCCTGGTAAGTGCTTAACAGTGGCAACCGCTACCATCCTCCTCCTCCTCATCATCATCATTGTCATCTTGCATAGTGCTTTACACCTCTGTTCACATTGCTTTCAGAAAATCTGATTGTTGGCTATAGAAATTACAGTAACTTGTTCTATAATTGTACTCAGTCCACTGTTGGTCCATAGTAGAGGCTGGGCCATTAGTGGCTTCCCAGAGTTGGAAGAGCCCATGAAGAACTGAGGGGCATATACTCAAGATCAGGGCTAAGCAGGTAGGGCTCAGGTGTTACTTAGGTTGGGGTAGAATAACAGGGAAGGCTGGGGACTGTGGGGCCCGGGGGCCATATGCCAGGTCTAAGGACAGTGGCTCCTCAACTCTAGTTAGTTGTTGCCAGGCAGAGATATGGGCCCAGAGATTCTAGCTCTTCTGATCATTATGAAAGACAGAAGTCCAGATTTTAAGGTAAAATGTTATAGTTTCAAAAATATGGTGAGCCAGTGACAATATTCTAATATAATTTCTTCTCTAATGTTCTATTAAAATGATTGATTCAAATTAAACGTTTGGAATGGTGGCTGATTATGTGAAAGTGTGACAGTTGGCCAGTTTGCATTCTGACTGACTTAATGACAATCCCATACCATTCAGTATTATGTGTGTACATTTAACCCAATTTGCATACCTAAAAAATGTTCGTTAATGAATAAACTGGCTTATGACAGCTAAAAACAAAAAAACAAAAAAACAGTGAGCCAAACAAAATGTGTCTGTAGGCTGTATGGGATCTGTTCAGTGTCAATCTGGGATGTTCTTCTCTGAAGCAAGAATGCCTTCTAGGGCCCTCCTGCCCCATGGTCATCCAGTGAAACCCCTGCAGGATGGCCTGATTGTCCTTTCTATGTCCTACCTGTATGATAATGTTACAAGTCTCTGAAGTTGCAAATCTGAAACAGGGCCAGGTCAATAGGTGTGTAACTGTAGCCACCTGCTATTGCTTACCTGCTGTTTCAACAATAACTGGATTGGACACAGATTCTTATCCTCTACCCAGCATCACTACCCCAGGTTTGGACTCATGTTGGAGCAACTAGGGGGGTTAGTGTTCCTCTTGTTTACAACCTAGCTGCTGACACAAGCTGGGGCTTAACCTCTTAAAACCTGCAGAAAACAGGAGTCAACTTGAAGAAGCAAACCCTGGGTGTTGCTAAAACGTAAATGTAGGACCGGCTGCCTGGTAACATAACCTATGCATTTGCACAGGGCCATGTGCTAAGAAGGGCCCACACTTGGTTTAATGCTCTGCTCTTGTTGTCTTGAAATTCTTAACATTTTTTTGAACAATGGACCTGTGTTTCCATTTTGCACAGGGGCCCGCAAATGATATAGCCATCCTGCATAAATGTGACCAGAGTTGGAACCAGACCACATAAGTGGAATTCTTTTTCAGCGGGGTGGGGGTAGGAGAGGTGGAGGGGTAGGTCAGAACCTGCTTCAAGTAGATAAGTTTGCACTTTTATGTGAGTTGAGGAAATACCCACGAAAATCAGGGAGAAGGAACATGCTTTCCTGACCATCATAAAAGATGGGGATGTTCTCCTCTGCTTTGTGTTGAGTAGAGAGGGTGGGGAAAGGGTCAATTTTCCACGATGTGTCCACTTCCCAAGGCTTTTCTCTCATCTCAGGTGCTGGATGAGCATTAGCTTTTAGGCAAAGGAGAAGCAGGTGGGCATGACATTAACTGTAGGGACAGCTGCTGTGTTAGCATGAGAGGATTCTGGAGAATAGACAACATCCCATGGGTAGGAGAGCCATGGGACTCAAATATTTCCCTGATCATTTTCAGGTCAGCAAACTGGAGTTGCTGAGGAGTTGGGTGTGCACTGGGCATCAGAACAGTTTTACAGATGCGTTTCATTTGGCACTACAAGATCAAAACAGAGGATGCTGCAAAGCTACTAAAAGGACCTCACTGAACCTCTGCAAGAGATTCATTGGTGCTGGAACCATAATTAATTCCATTTCTATTGCTCCTTTATTCATTATAAATACGGTCTGCTGCAGAGGTCTCAACTGTGGGAATCTGGGTACAGTGGGAGAGTCCAATAGAGCAAGATTTAAAAATTAGGGCTTTGTCTTTGTGCTTTGGCTTTGGCCTCTTAGCAAAGGAGTCAGAGACTGCAGCTATGGAACTTGCTCTTAGTGGGAGAGGAAGCGAAACTCAAAGGAATCTATTGTATTAATGTCCACTCTAAGTCACAGAGATTTGTAGATCAAGAAATTGCTCTGGGGGTTTCCCTGGTGGCGCAGTGGTTGAGAGTCCGCCTGCCAATGCGGGGAACACGGGTTTGTTCCCCGGTCCGGGAAGATCCCACATGCTGCAGAGCAGCTGGGACCGTGAGCCATGGCCACTGAGCCTGCGTGTCCGGAGCCTGTGCTCTGCAACGGGAGAGGCCACAACAGTGAGAGGCCTGCGTACCACAAAAAAAAAAAAAAAAAAAAGAAAGAAAGAAAGAAATTACTCTGTAAACTCAGCAAACTAGATAGGATGGCCAACTAATGATTAGAACAATGCATCAATCTAGGACTCAAGCAACAAAAGCAAGTGTTTCCCCCGGATAATCACCCCTTCCCTCTGCAAACTCTAACACCCAAATCTTTGGGACAAGAATTGCATTAACTGTATAAGTGAATTTTGGGGGGAATTGACATTTTTATTATAGCAAATTCTCCTACCCAGGAACACAGGATGCCTCTCAGCTGATTCAATTCTAATTTTTATGTCCTTCAGTGAAAATTAATGGCCCTTTTTATCTTGTCCTGCATATTTCTTATTAACTTTGTCTCTGGAAAGTTCATATTTTTCAATGCTATTTTGAATGTCATCTTTTTTACTATAATTTCCAACTAGTTAACTAGTTCTTACTGGTATATTAGAAAGCTAATTTAAAAAAATTGAATGATTCTTTAAATTCTGTAGTGCTTTGTAATTTTCAAAAGTTTCCCATGATTTCATATATACTGATTTTGTATATTACCACTGAACTCTCTTATAGTTCTTATAGTTATATATCTTTTTGGTAACTAATTATGTAATGTGCAATATACTTATACAAATATACATATACAAATATGTAATGTGCATAAATGCTACAAGTACTTTCTCCAGGGTCAGTGTCAGAAATCATTAATTGGTCATCTGATCGAGGCTGGGTACAGTAAATCCTCAATCTGTGTCTGTTGGGAGACAATTCTCCATGGCTTTGTCATGTGCCTGCACATATTCTGAGTGAGGCACTCACTGCCCATTGTTCTGAACTATCTTTTCAAGGTTGTTTGTATAGCAAACAGCCTTGGAAGATAGAGATAGTGTCTCCCTTATGAGCAAAGGGAAGATTTGCTAGGAAGGATAAAAGACAGATTCTTTAAGGTCAGAGTTCTTCTGCAACACATCTCACTGCATGTGCTGGTGTCCTCTGGCTCTCTTCACATTACCTGGAAATTGGGATCCAGGAGGTGGTGTAAAAATGCTGATGCTCTGGCTACTGCTACTGATGTGAGTAATAAATGGCCTTTTATCTCTGACGCAGGAGTCTCTTGTTTTCTACCAGCATCTATGAAACTGTGTTAAGCTAACTTGTTAGCTTATAAGTAGGGTAACATCTCAGACTCTCTTGTTTCTTGACAGTTTTGGTGATGAGGATGGGATTTTCCAGAAACATGGTTTTCTGGAAGAGGAAAGATGAGAGTCTTATGGGTTTAAGACTGGGATCTGAGGAAAGTCCGTGGAACTGGACTTTGTTCAGTGTTCAATGTTTGTTCAATGTTCACTTAAATTGTATGGTCAACTGGACAATAAATAGTCTTCCATTAGGAAAAATTGGGGCAGTGGTTGCAGACTAAATACCAGGAAATAAGTTCAAAGATACCAGCCTGAATGGTGTCTGTTTGTTCCTAATTCTCCCCCAGGACTTAGTCACTAAACCAGTGGTCAGCCTCACATCCACCTCACTTAACTGCTAAGGTTTGAGTGGGGAGAGGTTTCATGTCTTTCAGAGAGCAGTTATAGAGATACACATCTACACTGAGCATTAAAGAAGGGAAATTTATGATCGCTCTGGGCAGAAATCATTAAAATTTTGGCTGGCCACTTTGGAGAGGAGGGTTGGTGTGTATTAGGAAAAATGGCAATAGCGGAGACCCTTATGGCTCAAGCTCTCCTGCTGGCTATATGTCAGACAGATCCACTGAAGACAAGAGTGAAAGGTCTCAGAGGTTTTTTTTGTTTGTTTGTTCACTTTTATTTTTTTTAATTAAAAAAAAATTTTTTTTTGCAGTGGGTTCTCTCTGCTATAAGGGAGCTTTCGCCCGCTTAGGGAGATTTCCCTGTGAAAGACAAATTGCTGTGGAAAACCATAGTTGAGACATTGACTAGTATTTCAGCTCTTACTGCCCTGATTTGGGTTTACAATGCTAATAAAGATGACTCATTGGAAAATGAGAAACTGAATCAGAGAAATCTAGATAGATTCTTGTGACCAGCTCCAGCACCCTGGAAAAACCTCCCTAGCCCTTTTGTTGAAACTGGGCAAGATCTTCAGGGATGTTACCCTGGTAATGGTGTAGCACAGGGATCAGCAAACTGTTTCTGTGAAGGGCCAAATAGTAAATATTTTAGGCTTTGTGGGCGATACTGTCTCTGCTGCAACTACTCTACTCTTCCACTATAGCACAAAAGCAACTACGGGTATATGTAAACAACTGTATGTGACTTTGTTCCAATAAACCCTTATTTACAAAGCAGACAGCAGGCTGGATTTGATCCACAGTCGGTTGTTGATCCCTAGCATATCAGATGCCTCGGATAAATATGGCATCTTCAAAGAAAGTTGCTTCTGTGTTAGCCAAGCCTGAGTCAGCAAGAGGGTGCAAACCCTGTGACTCCAGCCAAAAAGCAACATCAAAAAGAAACTTCTAGGGACTTCCCTGGTGGCATAGTGGTTAAGAATCTGCCTGCCAATGCAGGGGACATGGGTTCGAGACCTGGTCTGGGAAGATCCCACATGACGTGGAGCAACTAAGCCCGTGCGCCACAACTACTAAGCCTGCGCTCTAGAGCCCGAGAGCCACAACTACTGAGCCCACGTGCTACAACTACTGAAGCCCACATGCCTAGAGCCCTTGCTCTGCAACAAGAGAAGCCACCACAATGAGCAGCCCATGCACCACAGCAAAGAGTAGCCCCCGCTCACTGCAACTAGAGAAAGCCAGCATGCAGCAATGAAGATCCAATGCAGCCAAAAATAAGTGAGTAAATAAATAAATAAAAGAAGCTTCTCAGTGAGGAAGTTCCCAATACTGATATGGATGGTGTCAGCCATGAGGACCTGGCTGCCTGACACAGAGGTGTCAGGTGGGCAGAAAACACTGGAAGTTCATTTGGTGGAGCCATGAGCTGCTGCCATGATGCACAAAACCAAAAGTAAGTAAGAAACCTTATTTAATGGCATGGAGCCATTCTATCCCTCCATTCTCCCTGATTCCCTCTCCCTATTACCCCGACCTCAGCTCCTTTAAGGAGAAAGATGATTAAAGGTAGGGCCGAAATCTCTCTGTCTTCAAGGGGATCAAAGGTCACACACACACACCTGAGCAAGCCAGGGAATTTCGGGAAGAGGAAGGACTCCAGATTTTATGACTCTGTTGAAAGAGTGCACAAGTCACTTAGACCTATGGGAGGAAAAGTCACCTAGATTCAGCTAGATTTGTATCTATTACACAGACTTGGCACTTGGTATGTTGTCTTGGATATTGTTAAAACTTTCTTTTTCATACCACTGATATCTGGGAATTAAGATCAACTCCGATTACCATATCTAGGTCTCCTTTTCCCCAGGTGTACCCTGTACCATTTGCTACCAGAATTTAGTGAATGTGCCTCTTCCCTTCCATTAACCACAACTTTCACTATTTCGATGATGTCCCATTGGTTGGTGTTATAGATTGAATTGTGTTCCCCTCAAATTCGTATGTTGTAGCTCTAACCTCCAAAGTGTCTGTATTTGGAGAGAGGGCCTTTAAAGAGGTAATTAAAGCTAAATGAGGCATAAAGGTGTGACCCTGATCTAATAAGACTGGTGTCCTTATAAGAAGAGGAAGAGACCCCACAGGTCAATGTGTACAGAAAAAAACAAAAACAAAAACAAAAAAACACATAAGGATGAGTAATAAGGTGGCCATCTGCAAGCCAAGGAGAGAAGATTCAGGAGAAAGCAAACCCGCCAACATCTTGTTCTTGGACTTCCAGACTCCAGAACTGTAAGAAAATACATTTCTGTGGTTTCAGCCACCCAGTTTGTGGTATTTTATGTCAGCCTAGTAGACTAATACAGTTGGCAAGTCAGAGACCTCAGACTCAAAGGCAATGACTGTCACATCTCTGTCAGCAGGAGTGGCTGATGAACCTTGAAAAAGTCAGGGGTGTTCTCCAAAGTGAAGATTCTTGGGACTGTGTTGGTGGATTTACAGTGTTCAATCTCTCTGTCGAGGGGAACAGTAAAGAAAGATTGCTGTCTCTTCTGCCTCCCATCATTAAAAGAAGGCCCAGCATCCTACTGGACTCAGAGACTTTCACCTTATGAGTGGTCATAAGAGACCTTCAAATGTTTAAGGAAATATCACCAGTAGATAATGGAGATCCCAGACAACTGCATTGATTTCTCCACAGGAAAGCTAGTCTAGGTCACTAGGGGGAGCTTCCCAGAGGACAGATGACTGGTTATTTCTGCACACCCTGCAGGTAGTTATCCCTAGGATGGGAGTCACCGACAGACAATTGGGATAAAACCCATCCCTGATGTTAGCTCAAGTGATTAGTGACCCTACCTCAGCCCTGAAAGGCATTAGACTCAGCCTATTGGCCTGGGTTGTTGGTAGAATTGTTTTAGTCTTCCTCCTTGTAGGCCAAGATCGAGTCTGAACAACCACTACCTTTCTATGGCTGGATCGATATCTTGACGTGAGTTGAAAGGTTAACACAAAAATTTAGGAGAAAGCCACTTGATTCTCTAAGGTCGACCCTGCTGGTTTATGGGATTTGCTCAGCTGGTTGGGTCTATTACTTGGAGTCCTATGGATACTGGCTTTAATTAATGCTGTATGAGACAAATGAAATGGATTTGGAATCAGCCTCATTTCGTCTGATTGATTGAAGTGGCCAACAGAGTGAGGAAGATCTCCAGAAGACAAGATGCTGTGTAAATAAGGGATATTTTTCTTAGACAATCCTCCATGGGTCTCTTGTATTTCTGTATGTCACCTGAGAAAGACGCTCACTGTCCTTTGCTTTGGACTATCTTTTCAAGGATGCCTGTATAGTGATCAGCCTTGCAAGATACAGTGTCTCCTTCCAAGCAAAGGACAGATTTGCTTACCTTCTTGGAAGACAGAGAGGATAGTGTCTCTCAAGACTTCCCTGGCAGTCCAGTGGTTAAGACTCTGTGCTTCCACTGCAGGGGGCATGGGTTCGATCCCTGGTTGGGGAAAAAAAAAAAAAAAAAGGAAAATAGTGCCTCTCTCTAGAGCAAAAAGCAGGCATGCTTTAAATTCATTATAAAAGATTTGGGTTCCCTAAGCTCAGGGCTCCTCTTTTGTAATGCAACCTATTATGTATGTAGTGGTCACCTGGCCTTCTTCATGTCACGCTGTGAAAATTGAGGCTTGGGGAACTGGTGCAAAATGCTGATACTTTGGCTACAATTGTTGTGAGTAATAAATTATCCTTCATCTCTGACCCAGGAGTGTCATGTTTTCTACTAAATTCCACAAAACTGTGGCAGACTAACTTACTAACTTGCAAGAAAGAGAAAATCTCAGACACTGTTCAATTCTTTTTTTTTTTTTAAATTAATTTTTACTGGAGTGTAGTTGCTTTACAACGTTGTGTTAGTTTCTGCTGCACAGCAAAGTGAATCAGCTATACATATCCCCTCTTTTTTGGATTTCCTTCCTGTCTAGGTCACCACAGAGCACTGAGTAGAGTTCCCTGTGCTATCCAGTAGGTTCTCATTAGTTATCTATTTTATACATAGTAGTGTATATATGTCAGTCCCAATCTCCCAATTCATCCCACACCCCTCCACCCCCTCTTTCCCCCTCTTGGTGTCCATACGTTTGTTCTCTATGTCTGTGTTCAGACACTGTTCAATTGTTGACACACTCCAAGGAGCCACTACCAAGCTGGAGTTGGCACATAAGATGAAACTAATTTTCCATCCTTGGCCCAGAGAGTGTGAAGAAGGCCATGGGCATGTGACAGATTAGAAAAGGCCTGCACTAGCAGGTTAAAACCGTGGGGAAGGACAGAAGAGCACAGGGACATGGCCATGCCAGATCACTCTGTCTCTAGGAATCACAAGAAAGTTTTTCACTTAATATGAAACAGGACTTAGCCCTGACTTCTTGCCTTATTTAATAAAGTAGTTTTGCTTGACCTATCTCCAGTCTTGCTAGGGACAGGCCAGGCTGCCATGGGGTGGGGGGGATTCAGGAAAACTTGTCATCTCCTTTCAAATCCTGTCTCTCTGTCCTTTTCTCCTTCCTAGATGCCCCCTTTCTATAATGAAAACCCATTTTCATGAAAGAACCCATCAATGTTCAGTTACCCTCTAGTGTTAATTTACATGATTGGAGTGTTTTATATCTCTCAGGGAACATTCTTTGAACCCTAGCTGCATTTTGGAAAAAAATGACTCTTTCACATGGAAGACAATTACAGCATTTTAGAGCAGGCAGAGATATTTGGACGTAGTTTCTGGCACTCTTGGCATTGTGCCATGTCAACCACAACACTTCTCCATCTATCTGACTGGAGGGGTGCTGATGGCTGCCTCCTTGGTGCCCTTCCCCAACTCTAAACAATCCATAGTCTCTTCAAATAAAGTTGTACTAACCTACAACTCTAAGAAAATAAATCTATGTCACCTTTTAGAGTCTCTTGCAAATCTCCACCAGCTGGGAAACCTCAGATCTTCATTTTCATGCTAAGGGGCTCTTTTCAGAAACATGTAGAACATCTGAAGGGGGAGAGAATTTTTAAGAGATCGTCATGCCAATTAACTTGGCCCATTTTTAAGCAACGGGAATGATTATCTCACCACAGGCAAAAGGGTAGAGGTTATTAAAGTGAATGAGGCCGTTGCCTTTTACACGTCGATGGTACCCTTTCATTTTGCAGCAGCAGGTAAGAGAGGAGGAGAAATCTTTATTGCCTTCACATTCGGATTATATAGTGCATTTTCTAATGTAATATGAAATATCATCCTAATGAATTAGTCTTAAATATGATGCCTATCAGAGTAATGAACAGAGTGGCTGGAAGTGCAGGATTGCTCCTACCAGTGACATCAGAAACCATCCAGGGAAAGCAGCTATCATCCAATGCCTCATCTCCAAGGATTTAATGGCTCTGAAAGATGTGGGGAAGAAAGAGTTCAGACCTTAATAAGAAATGCCTCCGAAACTACTGAATCTTTATTTTTGATTGTGAAGCAAAAAGTATTGTGCACTGGCTCTTAAAAGCTCTCAGACCTTTTAGCCTGTAGTAATGGATCCTGGAACAACCCAGGGACTGGGTCTTTCTAGCTGAATGAGACCCTCAGATCATACAGTACCGGGGACAGTGTCCTAGGGACAGGATTGTGAGGAATCAGTTCCCACTCTGGTCTCCTGCCCTGAATGAACATTTCGGAAAGGGTTTTGCTCCTCTGCAGTGACTTTACAGAAGGAGCCATGCTCCAAAGGGGTGAGCCATCATTCCCTGTCTCTCTTCAGATCTGTGGATTGCTTGGGGGTGGTTCCACATGCATCCCTTGACTTATGACAGAACTAATTTTGTTTAGGTGTCCTGTTGTCACGCACTGGGCCTCATCTCAGCCCCAGGAGGTAAATCTCTATCAGTACAAATTGACCAGACATTCTGCTTACCAGTGACAGAATTCTGGCCAAGAGTTAGAAGTGAATGAGGGTGGTGGTGCTTCTGGGAATGTTTTCCTTACTCTTAAAACCTGACACAAGGAAAGGATGTTCTCTCTAGGCCTTTAGACATTTTTGTGTGAGGACACGATGCTTGGAGCTGCTGCAGCCATTTTGCCACCATGAGAGTTCAAGCCTGAAGACAAAGGGCAACGAGCTGAGGATATCAGAGCCAAAAGATAGAAAGAACCTGGATGCCCAGTGACATGATTGAGCCACTGAATTAAACGGAATTTTCCCCAGTTCCAAACTTCATGTTATGTGGTATAAATGCCCTTATTTGATTTGCTCTTATTTATTCAAAAGTCTTTTTGGTTGTGTCTTCCACTACATGTGGCTGAAAGGACTCCAAACTTTGCCTCCACCATCTTTGCCTCCCCTTTCCTCATCTTACCCTCTTTTATGAAGACTTCTTTCTTTTATTTTAAATTTATTTTACTGAAGTATAGTTAATTTACAATGTTGTATTAATTTGTGCTGTACAGCAAAGTGATTCAGTTATACATATATATACATTCGTTTTCATTCTTTTCCATTATGTTTTATCACAGGATATTGAATATAGTTCCCTGTGCTATATCCTAGGACCTTGTTGTTTATACCTTCTATATATAATAGTTTGCATCTGCTAATCCCAAACTCCTAATCCATCTCTCCCCTATGCCCCCTTGGCAACCACAAGTCTGTTCTATATGTCTGTGAGTCTGTTTCTGTTTCATACATAAGTTCATTTGTGTCATATTTTAGATTTCACATATAAGCGATATCATATGATATTTATCTTTCTCAGTCTGACATACTTCACTTAGTGTGATAATCTCTAGGTCCATCCATGTTGCTGTATATGAAGACTTATTTCTTAATAGATAGTTGTGGCTTACAAGCTCAGGCATCCACATAGATTCCACAACAGCTGGTCCCCTCTGAGTACCTGTATGGGACAGGGGTTCTCCAAACCTTCTTTGAAACCTCTTCAATGGCTTAGAAAGGAACACCTTTAAAGCAGCAACCTGATAATGCCAGATCCATTCTTCCTTTAGGGTGGAGTGGACATTCATGAAATGTCAGAAAAATGACAAGGACTTGGGCTCTTTGGCAGAGCTCTTCATGGTGGCCCATTTTCGCTTGTCTACCCATCTGGTCCTCTGAATGGGGACCCATTGTCTCACACTGCAGTATTCTGCTTGCCTGGGAAAGGGGAGTTAGGTCACTGTACGAATGAGACGACCTAAAGAATTTTTGTTTCTTAGAACTTTTTGCTTTTTCTTCCCCAAACTGAAAATAAACAGGAAAATAAATCCCCTGCATATTTCTGAATTTCTTTTCTTCCCCAGTCCTCACATCTCTAAATATATGGATCATGATATATTTTATGAGTAACCAAGTTATACATAATACATTTTATGTTCTTAAATGTATCAAGTGATTTTAGATATGTACAGGATGCTAAAAAACAAGAACAGACAGTGCCCAATTTGTACAATTAATTTTGGGGTGTAACTTCTTTAAGTGGGTTGCTTGAACTCAGGGTGTTTTTTCTTACGGAAACAATGGTGGCTGAGTTCCAAGTCTAGACTACAAAAGCCTACATGCTTCATAATGTGCTGCAGACTTGTCATTTACTAACCATACAAATACAATTAAACGCTCACTGAGCCACTACTGTGTGGCTGCCTCTTTACTCCATCCTTATGTAAGTTAGCTTGATCTAATTCTCACAACAACTCTGTGTCGAAGGGAACCAAAACTCTGATAGCTTAAGTAACTTGCCCAAGGACACACAGCATGTATGTGGTTAAAAAAAAAGAACCCCGTGGTCTCTCTGGCCCTAGAATTTGTTGTTTTCACACTCACTCTGCCCTCCTGATGGGTCTCAATCACCATCTGCATCAATGTTTCTATGAAAAAAATGCATTCCAAATTCTAATGGCAATGCCAAGATCACATCTCTCAGCCCTGGCAGCTAAAGTCCCCCTTTGCCCTTCCAATTTCTCTAATTTTCTTTTCAATAGCAGAGAGAGAGAGAGAGAGAGAGAGAGAGAGAAAGAGAGAGAGAGAGAGACAAAGAGAGAGAGAGGGAGGGAGAGAGAGAGATCGAGATCGGTAGGTCAGCTTGGCATGAAAGCGTCTCTGGTCTTGAGCATCCACTGCCTCCCCCGTACCCATCAGGTAGCTGACCTGGAGACAGTGCACATGCTCCTCCTTATACTTCTGCTACTTTTACCAACTCTTGACTCTGACACAGGTTTGATCAAAGGGCTTGGTGATCATTCAAATCCCAGCTTGGACCAGAACTTAACTTTGAAAGCATTCAATAAAACGTGGATTTAAAATAAACAGTGAGATTTCTGCCCCCAACATCTCCCATTGGTATCTCACCCAGTGAGGACCATCATAATCTTCTTTATGCCTCATCTCTATCTAGACCTGCCATCCCTGTTCCCAACACATTAATCTCTTCTTTCTCTACTGCTTCTGAAAGTGTTGGGAATCTTGTAAAATCAGTCAAGCTGTCTCAAGGCCTCCAGTGGGCCTGCATCTCATCCAATGTACTATCTCTTTATTTCTTATATTTAAAAAATTCTCCCAATCAGCTTTTGTAGACTTCCTTGATAGCAAGTTCCATCCCACCCCTTTTCCTTAAAAGCAAGTTCTCATTTCTCCTATTATCCTGTAACTGTCTCCCTGTGTGCCCTTTACTGCTCTTAGGAAGACCTTAAACTATGCTTCTTGTCTTTGGTTATTATTGATACTATATTGAGGATTCATAATTTAGTGTGTGGAGTATTTTGGTTCTGGCTCCCTGATTCTTTTCCTTGTGTTTCCTGCATTCCCCCCTGTGATTTACCTGCTCCTTGTTGATCCTACCCAAGGAGAAAGAGAAGCCCGGGAAGAGACATAGCACAAAGCCTCGGCCAAGGGGAAGTTGTTGCCTCTGACTGGTGAAAATGAGGTGTTTCCATTCTCTGTTGAATCACATTCTTCTGTTTACACAGATAATTGGGAGTAGGCTATATAAAGTGGAAATGACAAGAATAACAAAATAAAAAGACATTATCCACATCATCGACATTGAAAATACACAGTTCTTGGCTAAGAAATTATCCAGGATTATTAGGAAATAAAGAATGATTAAAAATTATCACCAATCTGAGTGAAAAGTGTTCCCTTTGGGAGCTGAGCCTCCATGGTCTCCCAAGACCTTTGCTGCCATTAGTTGATTAATTAATTCATTAACACCTAGTAGAGCACAGGATATTGACTCCATATGGCACTGAGCAGGCAGTTTGATTTCTTTAGAAAATTTCTCTTACACGAAAGCACAGAAATAGTAAATAATTAAGCTCTAAGCTGCCTCATTGTGATCTTTTATTGATCAAGGCAGAGATTTGAGAGGAGGAAGCCTTCAGGCACTCACTCCAACCAGACCATGTTTGCCCCATGATGACATGTTACCAGGAGACACTTGTTCCTATTATAAAGACTTTAAGGAACAAAACAAGCTCACAATGTGTCTATGGCTCTCAGTACTTCTGTCCGAGGTTAATCACCCCAGTCTTGAAGATGGAAGCATTTTCTGGTGGACTCCCAAGAGGCCAGAGGAAGCGAGAGATGAGAGTGGGCTGCCTGCTGCCTTCCTAGTCTTCTCTTCATTAAGCTGGATTTTAATGCTTCTTTTTTTTCTAATAAAGTTATTAGAAAAATGACTTATGATTGTGAGGCTCAGTGAGCCCTCCAGGCAGTGAAGGTGGGGGCACGGGCTCTGAGCTTGGATCAATGACAGAGAAAGTGGTCTTAGCCATTCTGCCGGTGGGACTTTTGCTGCCCCTGACTCCTATCCCCACTCACCTGCCAGCCAACTGCTGCCTCCCCCAAGGGTCTCCAGGTGGACCCAGGTGGGAGGGAGAGCCATCAAGATGGGATGAGTAGCTGCCTCAGTGTCCCAAACCTTTCCTCATCTCTCGTCCTGCCCCAGTCCCCTTCCCTCCCATGTGTTCCTTCAGGTACCACCCCCTTTCTCTCCATCTCTTCTCCGCAGAGCCCCTTGGAGGAATCATCTACACCCACCATCTCTACCTCCCCTCCTATGTCCTGACACCTCCCAGTCCGGGCTTTCATGCTTCACTTGTAGCTGTTCCTTGGTGACAAAGCTCATCTCACTACTCTGGAGGGTAAATCTAATCCACAATCACGTGATACAACTTCCTGCCAGGAAGCTTTGGAAATTGTCCATAACTCTTTCCTTCATGTCGTCTCCTTTGGCTTTTGTGACAACTCTTTTTTTAAAAAAAATTTATTTTATACTGGAGTACAGTTGATTTATAATGTTGTGTTAGTTTCGGGTGTACAGCAAAGTGATTCAGTTATACATATACATATATCCATTCTTTTCCAGATTCTTTTCCCATATAGGTTATTACAGAGTATTGAGTAGAGTTCCCTGTGCTATACAGTAGTTCCTTGTTGGTTATCTATTTTATATAGAGTAATGTGTGTATGTTAATCCCAACCTCCTAATTTATCCCTCCCCCCTTTCCCTTTGGTCACCGTAAGTGTGTTTCCAGGTCTGTGAGTCGGCTTCTGTTTTGTAAGTTCATTAACTCCCTCCTTCATATCGCCTCCTTTGGCTTTTGTGACAGCTTTTTTTTTTTTTTTTTTTTTTTTTTTTTTTTTTTTTTTTGGCGGTACGCGGGCCTCTCACTGTTGTGGCCTCTCCCGTTGCGGAGCACAGGCTCCGGACGCGCAGGCTCAGCGGCCATGGCTCACGGGCCCAGCCGCTCCGCGGCATGTGGGATCTTCCCGGACCGGGGCACGAACCCGCGTCCCCTGCATCGGCAGGGGGACTCTCAACCGCTGCGCCACCAGGGAAGCCCAGACCGCCCCTTTGAGAAAGGACTTCCAGCCTAATTGAGGCTCCCTCAGGATTCCCCTTGTCTGTGGGTCAAGGTCTTTTTGGGCGGCCCCTGGCCAATGACTGAGCAAAGCCGTGGAAGGGCCCAGCCACTGGCCTGCAACCTGGGACCCTCTAACAGGAATCTTTGCCTCGCAGCTCCCAGCTGGGTGGTGGAGACTTAGGTCTGCACCGATCTGACCACTGCCCTGCCCAATCCTGCCTCTTCCCTTCCCCTTTCATAGGTGTTGCTCCCAGTAAACCTTTTGTTCTCTAACTGTCTCAGTGTTTGTTTCCTGGAGGACCCAAATGACACAGTCCTTCTACTCCTCTGTTGCATTCCTGTTTGCCAGCCTCTTACATGATGATGTTTCAAAGGTGTTGGTATAGGCCCTCTTCCCTTCTCAATTTACCCGCTGTTCTTGGGTCACTGTCTTATTCTCCTCCTTGTTTATCACTCTCTCTCCCACCCCCCAACCAGTGAAGAAATTCACATCTCTTTCTCAGATCATATTACTCTCCAGTCTTCAAGTCTGTGTATCTCTGCTTTGCCAGTATCTCCATTTGGATGTCTTTGTAGGCATCTCAAACTTAACATGTGCAAAAATCCCACATCAACCCCAAATCCTTACCCCCGCCCCCAACTACCAAATGGTTCTCTTGTATTTTCTGTCTTAGGGCATGGTACCTAACTGTGGATTAAATCTCTGTGCCAGAAACCTTGGTTTTGTTCTTGATTCTTCTGTTGCCCTCTGTTGCTCTACGACCCACAGCCAATCTCCAGTCTCATGTGACCACTGTCTGCATTCTTGCTGGAGCTGCCTTTGTTCTGGCCTGGGTCCCTGCAGTCACCTCGTGACTGGTCTTTCTGTTCTTAATCCCACCACATTCAATCCATCCTTGAACCCATTGTCAGGGTGATTATGAAATACAAATCGGTATCATCCTCCTGACGAGCCCTTTTTAATAGCTTTCCCTTACCCTTCAACCCAAACATCTCAGAATGGTTTGGGGAAGAGGAGTCCCTGGAACAGCAGCATCAGCACCACCTGGGAACTTATTCAAAATGCAAATTCTCAGGCACCAGCCCAGACCTGAATCAGAAACTCTGGGGCTGGACCCTAGCAATCTGCTTAACAAGCTTTCCAGGTGATGCCGGCTAAAATGTGAGTATCAGTGGCTTAGGAAGCCATTCACATCTCTAGTTCCCTCAATTGTCCTGATAGCACATCTGCCTCCTGCCCTGCTCTGCTCACCCTGGGCAACTTTTCTGGTCATTATGGGACTCCCTCTGCTAACTCCTGAACCAGTGTATCACCTCCTCCAGGAAGCCTTCCCTGACACTTCTCTAGCTGAGATAGGCACCCCCTCCTCTGTGCTCTCAAGTCCCCTGTGCTTCGCTCTATCACAGCTCTTATCTCGCTGTGTTGTAATTGCCTTTTTACCAGGCTGCATCTCCCGCTAGACTGTGAGCTTGTTCAAAAGACAGATTGCCTTTCATCTCTGACTCTCTGGGGCCTGGCTCACTGCCAGGCCTGGAGAAGGGGCGTAGTCATGACGTCCTGATGGGGGAGAATCATCTCTGCCTTTGCTGGGGTTGCTGGGTTACAGTGACACTGTCAGCTGTCTGGAGCAGGTGTATTCTGCCTGTTCATGTGCATCTGGACATCTACTCTACAAGTAGTGGGGCTGGGGTTTGATCTCATCCTGCTTGTTTCATTTCAGCCCAGGGGAGCTGGATGCTGGCATGTGCTAATTGGATGACGGCACTGGGTCTGACTGGCCTTGTACATGTGTGCACAGGCAGTGAGCAGAGAACAGTTCAAACAGAATCATCTTGAAAATGCTTTGATTCCCCCAGCTAAGCAGTCTGAACCTGCACTCCTGGGAACCTGGCAGAACTCTGCCATGCTGCTCTTGGTGAGAGCCTGCCCGGGGCATCAGCTCTGCCGGGAGACTGTTGCATCCAGACTAGTCACGTGTTGTGCCGAGTGCTCCAGGTACAAGACTTTCCCAGTGAGTGACGTCCAGGTGAGTCAGCGGTCCTGACTTGAAAGCACAGAGCATTAGATACTCACCTGGAAATGCATCAAAGCAGAGGGAGAGGCTGAGGGGCACACTGGTCTTTAGGCAACTGGGGGCCCACTTGCAGATGCTAAGGGAAAACAGAGCAAAGAAAGGTTACTGCGTGACCTGAAAAGAGCTACACTTCTCCCCCTCCCTGCCTCCTGTAGTTGCAGCTCCTGTCCCGTCCAGGATGCATCAGGAAGGGGAGGTCCAGGAGACAGACAGGGAAAAGTTTGAGCTTCCTGGAGCAGTTGTGTGGACGTTGATCCCTTGTGAAGCCAGATCCCCACGTTGCACCTGTCGAAGGGTCCGCTTTCTCCCATCAGCCACCCCTCAGACCAAATGCATCACTTTAAGGCAGTGGTCCTTCATCTATTTTGGGTGATCAGGGACCCTTTTGGGAATCCTAGAGAATGATAGTAATTCTCCTCAGAAAAAGGAACATTTCCCATAGATGCATACTTTTTGGTCTCATTTCAGGTGCTTTATGAAATCACCGAGGTTTATTCATTTACCCATAGGAGCCTATGGACTGCTGAGAAGGAATCCCCACTTCTAGTCACTCCTGGTCCTTCCTGCACCAAAGTCCCCTCCTGGATCAGCCTCACCCTGGAAGCCCTGGGAGGAATGGCTCCCTCCCCAGCGCTCACATGCACGGAGCCTGGCTGCACAGCAAAGCATGGCGGGTAACACAGCCTTAGTCTCCGGAGTCAGGAGTCCAGTTGCTGCCCAGCTTCCTGTCCTTGTTTCCCCACTTACTTGTCGTGTGACCTTGTGGACTGATGGATGAGCCATGCTGAGCCTCAGTTTCCTTGCTGATGAAGTGAGTGTGATCACAGGATCTGCCCCCCAGGGTTTCTGCGAGACTTCAGTGAGAGCCTGCCCGTCAGGCGCTACGCGGGAACTGGTATGGAGGGGAATGCAGGGGCGGGCCTTTTGTTCTCTGTGTCCTGGGTGCCTGGCACAGGGTCTGTGCACAGTAGGTATTCAACTGATGTTAGTGAAAGAGGAGAAGGAATCACTAGACTAAGATAGAGATAATTGCACCCATGGGAATAGGCTAAATGTGACCAGTAAAGGGGCAGTGGCCTTGCCTTTAGTGTCCCCGTCCTGCTTAGCCTCATGGATTGCCTCCCCAAGTTGGAGAGCTGGACACTCAACCTAGGACTTGACAGGTTTGGATTAAATGAGATAATGTGAAGAGTGAAGCATGATGTAGAAGCTCTGGCTTTGTAGTCAGAACTGGGTTCAAAACTAGCCTCTGACACTCATCTGCATTTGGGCAGACTTATCTCTCAGAGCCTGAGTTTCCTCAAATGACATGTGAAACTATTGATGTCTATCTCATAAGATTCTTGGGCAGGGCTTCCCTGGTGGCGCAGTGGTTTAAGAATCCACATGCCAATGTTAGGGACACGGGTTTGAGCCCTGGTCCGGGAAGATCCCACATACTGCAGAGCAACTAAGTCCATGCTACTTAGCCTGCGCTCTAGAGCCCGCAAGCCACAACTACTGAAGCCCGTGCACCTAGAGCCTGTGCTCCACGGCAAGAGAAGCTACCGCAATGAGAAACACGTGCACCGCAGCAAAGAGTAGCCCCCGCTTGCTGCAACTAGAGAAAGCCCATGTGCAGCAACGAAGACCCAACGCAGCCAAAAATAAATAAATAAAATAAATAAATTTATATAAAAAAGTTTCTTGTGCAGATCAGATTGTATCAAGTATATAAAATGTTGAGCACATAAAGATGCTGAAGAAGTGGAATCTGTGGTCTTAATTGGAGACGGTGGAGGGCTAAACAGACGTGAGATCTGAAGATGGGTGAGTCACTAGCTCTAGACACGGAGACCTAGGAACATGTCTGATGCTGGGCTTTAAGTTAGGTGCTTGAAATCAAATCATGGCTTATCTCTTACTAGCTGGGTAGCATTGAGCAAGTCAACCTCTCTGAGCTCCAGTTTCTTCATCCTGAAATGGAAACAATAATACTACCCACCACAAAGAGTTGCTTTTATTGTGATGCTCAAGTGAGAGAATGTATAATTGCACTTAGTGCAATGTCTGGCCCATAGCAAGCACTCAGTAAATGGTAGCTTTATTATTACTATTATCTGAGGGAGGATAAGAGGGGCGTCCCCACCCTAAACCCTACCCCAACCTGTAGAGCTCACCAGGTAGCACGGATTCCAGGGGCCATGGAGACCCTGAATGGTCCCTGAATGCATGCTGTTTAGAGCTTACTCTGTTTGAGATGCTCTGTGCATGTTTCCTGGACAACTGGTTCCACTCCTTCCTGGGCCCTGGGGCCCCTGCCAGCTGAGTTTTCCAGGAATACACCCACATTCTCTTAGGTAGAAGAAATTCATCTCAGGCTACCTGAAGCAGAGGCCACATGGACCCAGTGCTCCCTGCAACCCAGCTCTTCCAGGAGAGCACTCCAGGCCCAGGGAGGCTGCTGAGCTTCGTTCATATTCAACATCACTTGGAGCTGCACCTTTTCTCCAGGCTGTGTGGGGATGTGCATCACCATGGAAACCGTAGAGGTGAAATCACTCAAGTGTTGGCAAGCAGAGTTTCTCTCTGGAGCTTGGAAAAATGGAGATCATGCTCACCGTGTCACAGAAAGGAGAGATGCCCTCAAAACAACTTGCACACTCTCAACTCTATTTGGGGACTTTCTCTTTAAATAAAAACGGAACCAAAAATGAAAGAGAAATGTTTTCAGTCTCTAGATTGGCTGCCCCAGAGAGTCCACTTGGAATGGACATGCCAATCCTTTCTGGCTTTCCTAATCTGCTACATCTTGTAGAGTGGATAACACATTCTGTCTGAAAAGAAATGGGGTGACAACTCGGAGTTGATATTTCAAATCAATGAAGCTGGAGTCCAGAAGTGTGGACTCTTGTGCTTCTTGGCCACTTCTGGTCCTTTGCCTGATTTTTGTGCCCAGGACACATTTTCTAAATGAGGATCTGATAGGCTCCTGGTGGCTAAGTTCCTCAAGGATATATTGGCTCACCTGGGAAGGCTCCAAGATCACTGTGTTCATACCTACTCAAAGGTCACCCTGCCCTCAGACAGGTGTAGACAGGGCTCTGTGCCTGCTCCTGGGAGCTAATTTTGGCAGTGAGAGACCACACAGCTCTGGCTGCCCGGCTGGGGTAGGGGAGGAGAAGCAGGAAATGGAGAGAGTGCAGGTGGTGCTGGAGTGCAGTTGGGCACTAGGGTAGCTTACAGGAGACTTTGGTTAGTGGGGGGATCTGAGCACATCCATGGTTTGAAAGAGGCCATCAATGTGGACCACTTGAATTCTAGTTAGTCTCAGAGTACAGCACTCTTTCCTGTCTTCTTTTTCTCCATTGGGTAAAAAGGGCACTGATAGGGCTTCCCTGGTGGCGCAGTGGTTGAGAGTCCGCCTGCCGGTGCAGGGAACACGGGTTCGTGCCCCGGTCCGCGAGGATCCCACATGCCGCGGAGCGGCTGGGCCCGTGAGCCATGGCCGCTGGGCCTGCACGTCTGGAGCCTGTGCTCAGCAGCAGGAGAGGCCAAGGTGGTGAGAGGCCCGTGTACCACAAAAAAAGAAAAAAAAAAAAAAAAGAAAGAACCACTGATAATTCCTTTCCATCCATCAAGGGCAGGTTTCAACACATCGTGTAAAAGATTGGCTTCACTTGTTCACTCATTCGTCAAAAATGTGTCAGGCATTTATTAAGAGCCCTGAGCACATTCCCTGACATATAGTAGGCACCCAAATTTGTTGAATAAATGGCTATCCTAAGACTAAAAAAAAAAAAAAAAAAAAAATGTGTCAGGCACTATGGTAGGGTCTGAGGATACAGCCTTCTTACAAATAGTTATGGACCAGGATGCCAGAATGAATATATGGTCACAGATAAAGTAAGTGTTTTCAGCAAATGACTCTATTGTAACAGTTATAACTTTTCTATTTTTATCAGGGACTTTGATTACTATGTCAAAGGCGGTTAAGACAACAGACAGACACCCATAGCAACTGGTCTTGAAACTAAGGTCAGTGTTTCACTTTCCCAGGTAAGAACAAACAGGTCATTTGAAATGCAGTCTAGCGGAGGGATAAATTAGGAGCTTAGAATTAACATATACACACTACTATATATAAAATAGATAACGAACAAGGACCTACTGTATAGCACAGGGAACTATACTCAATGTTCTATAATAACCTATATGGGGAAAGAATCTGAAAAAGAATATATGTATATGTATAACTGAATCACTCTGCTATACACCTGAAGCTAACACAACATTGTAAATCAACTAGACTCCAATAAAAAAAAAAAAAGAAATGCAATCTAATCTATTCCATTCTGTGCTTTTAATGTTGTGCCTTAGTTTCTCCATATTAAACTTCAGTCAGAACAATTAGAATATTCTATGTTTTTCAGAGGCCCTAACGTAGGAAGAGCTAAAGTTTGGAGAAGTGGGCACATGAGGTTGTTGATTCCTCTCCTGGTATCTGACTTAGGGCTGCTCAGGGCACAACTCAGGGGGCATCATTTACATAGATTACATTGTGGGTGGTGCTTCTGAGCTGTGCAATTAGGCAGCCCTGGTGCAGGTGGCTCTGAGGGTGGCATTTGGAGGCAAGTGGAGACTAAACTCTAGGAGGCAGGCAGGAGGGGAAGAGAGGCTCCGAGGGGTATAGAAGGTCCAGAATGAATCAGTGCAGGGGGGTGGGTGGTGTGCTGTTGACAGGGCAGAATGGCATTGTCAGACGTTAATGTGACAAGCAGGGTGATGGTGGACAGTAGCCAACAGGGGAATGAGCAAGAACTCATGGAGATAAGACAGACCAGTTCCTTTGGGAGGCTTCTAGAAAAGCACCAAAATAGAGACATCTGAAGTGCTACTATTTTGTAAGTGGAGGCCTATTGGTCTACAGCCTTGGGGACAAACTTGTAAAATAGCCATATGTATGATTCACTATTTAGTGGGGCCCTAAGTCATATGGGCTTCCTGTTTGGTACATAGCTCTCAGGAGGATTTTTGTTTTCAGAAAAGGAACACTTGTTTCCTTCTTCAGGGCCTCAGGGAGAGAGTTACAAAAGTGTGAGAGGACCATAAATACTGTTGCAGCTGTACCTGGGCTGAGCACCTGGCTTCTCTCTCCTCCTAGCAGAGGCCAATTTCCTCTTCTTCCTGGGCACACGCCTAGACTACATCTCCCAGCCTCCCTTGCAGTTAGGTGTAACCAGGTGACCAAGTTTCTGCCAACGGAATGTGAACTGAAATGATGTGTACCGTTTCCAGGCCTGGCATAAAACATGCCAAGTACAGTGCTCCATGATCTTTCCCTTTCTGCTGGCTTGATATAGATCAGCATGGAGATCTTGGAAGCCACATGTTGAAGGTAGGGAAACACAAGATGGAAACAGCCTGGGTCCCTAAATCACCACTCTAAGCAGATCAGCTTGCTAGTTGGGGCTTTACACAAGTAAGAATAAGTCTGTATCAGGTCTGAACCGCCATACTTGTTGGGGTTTGTTTGTTGCAGCAGCAAGTAGTACCTTAACTGAAACGCTGTTAGTCTTGAGTTTCTCCCCTAGTCAGGTATGACTGTTCTGAATCAGGAGTCTACTTCTGGTCCAGACAGTGTGGTAATGGGGTTGCATAGAGCAAACCATGGTTATCTCTGAAGAAATAGCCTAACTCTCAGCAGGGGCTTCAGTGGGGAAATTTTTCTTGGAAGGGGACCGAGAGCATGGCAGTTACCATGACTTACTGTCTAATGCTGTTGGGAAACAAAACAAAACAAACAAAATAAAACAAAAAAACCCTCTATATAACTGAAATCTGCCTTCTGGCAACTTCCCTTCTTATTCCCCGTTCTTCTCTTTGCAGCAATAGCAATTGCTATTGCTGCAAATAGCAACAGCAATAGCAAATAGCAAATTGCTCATTTGCTATTGCAAATAGCAATAGTTCAGTCTCTTCTCTGTTGTCATGTTTCCAGGAGTTCTCTTCTCCCAGCTCTTCCCCAGTTCTGACTTGGTTCCTTTGATGGCCTAGTTCCCTGAAGCACGGGCTTTGGAGTTACACGACATCAGCTCAAATTCAACCATCTCCACATACTGGCCTTGTGATAATGAACACATTCTCTCTCTGAATCCCAACCTCTTCATCTGTCCAGTGGAGATGGAGGTGCTTCACAGGGTTGTTGTTGTGAGTAGTTAATGAGATCCAGTGCCTGAAGCACCCAACAATGTGCCTGGTAGAGTCGGTGTCTCCTCAGCTGTAGCTGTGATTTCTGTTGTGTTTGCTGTTGTGATTTCAGGCCTTTCACCAACCTGGTGAGTGGCTCTGAATATACTGAGGTTGGTTCAAATCCCGTGGAACTTGGATTGAACACAGTCCTGTAGCTGGTATCCAACTGACATCAGTGCATGGGAGGTCGGCTTCTTGTGAAGTGGGTACTGTATTCATGCTCCTTTCCTCTGGTTAGCAGGCCTGTCAAGGAGCTTGTGCTCAGCTGGACCCTCAGACCATCAGGGCAGTAGCATTGTACCAGCACACCTGGTCCGCTTAAGACATCACTCTTTGTCCTAGGTCTTGACAACTCAGGATACCTCCCATGGCACTGCCAGCTGGGAGGTGTTTTGGGGAGCCTGACACATTCGAAAGGATCTTTGAAAGGATTTTATAGAAGAAGCATTCTTCACCTTTCTTGGATCTTGGGTCTTCTGGAGAATTTGATGGAAGTTCTGGATCTTCTTTCTACTAAGATATCAATACACCTATAGACACAGTGCTTTGCGTACTATTCGGAAGGCCTCAGAAGAGAATCAGCCCTTGGCTGGCAGGGTTGGGCTGAGAGCATGCCTGCTCTCCCTGGGGAACTGTGGACGTTTCCTTGAGAGGATGCTCCAGGCAACCTCCGTACCTGTGGCCTTAGCAAAGTGAGGACGATCCAAGCACTTTTCTCATCAAGTTCAAATCAGCTGTGTAAACCTCAGAGGGGACTTCTCTGTGGCCTCCTGGTCATCTCTGTCTGAACAACCCTGCAGGTTCAGAACGTTTATCAGTGTCATTGGGAGTCTGCCGAGGTTATGTGGCATTTAATTTGTTCTTTGGAGGAAAGTGAGTCACCACCTAGGAGGGTAGGCTGTGGGGCAGGAATGCACAGAGGGAAGGGAAAATGACACTGCATATGGAAAAGATCAAGTGTGCCCTTACTGCTTCTCTGAGATTGCAACCTGAGAGGAGCCCGCTTTTTCTGATGGGGCTTAAAGAGGTTTTCCAAAGCACTGAGACAAAGGACGCTGCCTCCTCCTCCCCCATCTTTGTTGCTCTCACTCCTTTTCTGTGTGTGGAACCATATCCAGTGGAGGGGGAAGGGGACAGGCCATCCACTTGACTGTCAGAGCTGATCACTGCTGACCTTATCAAAACACAGAATCAATACACTCTCCTCCCAGCAGCCCAGGAAAAAATCACAAGGAATTTGAACCGAAGCGATTTGAAGTGCAGAATCGTCTGAAGCAGAAGACAAGTCAGTAAACAGTTGGGTCTCTGAATCCCCCCAGACTCAGAGTCAAGCGAGCCCAGTAGCCTCACTAGAATACTTGTGCAGTATGGGTGCCTGATGAGGGGAGAAATCCAAAGCAGCCTTTGTTGGCTGTTTCCCCTTCCTGGCTGGCCCTCTGGGCTCAGAATGTCACCCGTACTGGGAAGGAGGCCTGTGGGCCTGGGGGATAGAACCCAGGGCAGTGACCTTGGTCCTCCCCAGGACCTTTCAGCAGGCTCTTGGGATGACCCTCTCCTGGCCTGACCCTGGAGCAGAGACCTCTAGGCTCCACTGTACCCTTGGAAAAGCCAAGCTGTGTCACTGATTTAATGCCAAGGGGTCTTCACGATGCTACCACCTGCCACTCACCCTTGTTTCTTTCTCCCCTTTCTCTTTTCTTCAGTCTTGCTTTCTAGTCCTTATCTCTTTCTACTTTGCCTCTTTTTTCAGGAGGAAGAAGACTAGAAGGAAGGAATGGAGTAGAAGCCATCATGGGTAGAAGGGAAGGGGAGTTAGACGAGGTTACCCAGTGCCCGCAGAGGTACCTGCCTTCCTGAATAAGCCGTATTCTGCAGGTCACCCTCTATGGCAGGTTTTGGGTTGGGGTGCAGACCCTCTGGAAACCAGAGGCTATTCCCTGGTGGCAGTGGGACCTGAGCTAGGTGTATTCCATCCCTTCTCTGGCCTTCTCAACCCTTCTAACAACAAACCAGTGTCTTGGGTATATTCCCTCAAGACATCAACTCCCTAACCGTGTCCCCATCTCCCATTTCTGGCCATTCCTGCCATCTCAGAGCTCATAGCAGCTGGTGCCCAGGGCCGACAGAAGCATCAGGCTTTACTGTACTACATACTGTGTATGACAGTTGCCCACCCTGTCTCTCTCCATCACTCTGCACTCACTTCCTTGAGGTCAGCAACTGGTCTGATTCATCCTGGTGTCCCCAGAGCCTATCCCAGGAGACTGCACAGAGCAGAGCCCAGGGACTGGTCTTCCTGAGGAGCTCAGTGCTCATCAGGAAGGCAGGCCTACCTTCACCGGGGTCCACATGGACCCCTGCATAGAGCCATCAAGGTCAGCTCTTCTGTGGCTTCATAGCTTTGCTGTTGAGCAAGAACATGGACAGCAGAGCTGGCCACCTCGCCAGCCTCATGACACTAATGCATTTTCATTCCTTTGCATATCCGGTGGCCTCTGCCTGGAATGCATCCTACCCAGGCAGAATTAATTGCTCTCTTTTCTGAGTTCCCCAAAGATGTTGTACTCAGGTTTTTATAGCACTGATTACATTGTGCTTTATTGGCTGTTTGCATGACTGTCTCCTCCTATGTAGGCATTCATCTCACAAATACTCATTGAGCATCTTTGCCAGGTGTGGGAAGCGTGAAGAAAGGCCATCATGGAGCCAAGTGGGAGGATGAATGGCCTTGACAATGCCAGGCACAGAGCAGGCTCACATCAAATGTCCATTGAGTGGAATTGAGGGTGTGGTATTTGGAGAGGCTGGGCAGAGAAGGGGGCCAGGAACAGGAGATGGAGGCACATTTAGGGAATTGATGTCTTATTGTTAACATCCAGAGAGTTTAGTACTGGGAGGGGAGAAAAGTGAGCAGAAACAAGGAAATCTTGTCGGCTAAGGTGGGCTGGAGCCGGGGTCCAACAGGTTAGGCTGCTTCAAGGACAGCATTAACCAGGAGCCTGCACTCTGCAGGGCTCACCCAAGGGTGTGGCTGCAAGTGTCCTGCCAGCCGTTTATACCAGCCAGCACTGTGCACAGACACAGGTCTCTGGATGCTGGGGGAGGGAGAATGGTTATCAGGAGGGCACACACGGAGCAGCAGTGGCCAGGAGGCCCTGGTGCCGACGTTACTAATTGAGGGGATTGTGATGCACTGGATTTTTTAATATCACATTGGTAAATGGAGGGCAACCATCACTGAGCATACAATAAAACAGTGAGGATGAAGCATCACAGGTTTGCATCCTCCCCTCAGGGGAAGGAGAAAGTAAGGTGGGGGGCAGATGGGAGTGGTACCCTGGACCTCTCGGGTCCCTGGCGTGAAGAGCCCTTGCCTGTGTAGCTGGTGCTGAGCGAGGCTTCCAGTTCCCTGTGCAGCTTAACATGCCCAGAAGCAGGTGAGGCTGCCAGCCTGCCAGCTGTCAGGATCTCCCGACAGAGCAGCCTGGAGCCCTTTGGAGCAGTGGAGCGCTGGTGCCCGATCTTTCTTCCCAGCGAATCCCTTCCCACACGACTGGGCATCCAGGGAAATTCCCCACGCCCCAGAAGCTCATCACCCTGCGGGCAGGGATTAGAAGTGAACGCAGGAGCACCAGCCGCAGATGACCCCAGCTTCTAAATGAGCATTTCACTAGTTTGGAACCTGGGGAAAACGCAGTTCAAGTTATATGGAGAAATAAACGAGTAAAAGGGGAGCCTGATTTTATATCCTGCTGCTTATGTTCAGCACGTCCATACTAGTAAGGAGAGCTCTCTTTTTAAAGGGGTCACTGTTGATTAGCTGCAGTGCCCTTTTGAGCACTTTGTGTAGTTACAGCATGGTTATGCCGTGCTGGGGAGGAAGCATCCAGTTCCACATAGCCTTTTTTTCTTTTTTTAACATCTTTATTGGAGTATAATTGCTTTACAGTGGTGTGTTAGTTTCTGCTTTACAACAAAGTGAGTCAGCTATACGTATACATATATCCCCTTATCCCCTCCCTCTTGCGTCTCCCTCCCACCCTCCCTATCCCACCCCTCTAGGTGGTCACAAAGCACCGAGCTGATCTCCCTGTGCTATGCGGCTGCTTCCCACTAGCTAGCTATTTTACATTTGGTGGTGTATATGTGTCCATGCCACTCTCTCACTTCGTCCCAGCTTACCCTTCCCCCTCCCCGTGTCCTCAAGTCCATGCTCTACATCTGCGTCTTTATTCCTGTCCTGCTCCTTTATGCCTCCTCCTGTCAGGTTGAAATTGGCTCCCTCACTCTGTGACTGTGCTTTATGTCGGCGCTGAGTGGTGCAGCGGTCTGGGTGTTTACACTTGCCGCCTGCCCCACGGCAGGTCGATTCTTCCTCATTCCACAATCCTGAGATTGGTACTCTATCCCCATCGGAGTGGACACCCGATTCCTTTTCCACAAGCTGTGTGTTCTTGTTCTCTTCCTCTTTAGCCATTAAGCGAAGACTGGGAATGCTTTTTATGTCCTCCAGCCGCTGACGGCTTGTTCTGATGCTTCATCCTCGTGGGACTAGCAGGAGTCTGCTGCCCACTCCTCGGAGACCAGGAGTCTCCTCTCATTTCCTCTAGCAGACAGACTTGCCCGGCCCAAGGAGGGGTTTCTTTTTTTTTTTTTAACCTTTCAAATCCACTTTTATTTTCCTTTTTCCTCCTCACATACAGAGCTTCTCCACGCACTGCATTTCTTGCAGCTGTAAAGTCATTGGACGTTGGTCAGGTACCATTTTATCCCCTAAAACTTTGCTGGCATCAAAATATGACAGTTAACCAGTGTTAAATCTATAAAATATTTACATAGCACAGCACATTAAGCTTTAGACACTTGGCAATTAAACCACATAAAAATTGGACAAGACCCCCATCCTACATGTTCAGAATCAGGTGTTCACAGTCCCTATCTGGTGACTGTACATCGTTCAAAACGCAGCAGAAGCAACAGGCAGTTACTTTGAAGGATACTGAACGCTATGATCTGGAAGCACATTAGGATGCTACCCCAGTGTCATGTACCACTGCACCTTTCTCCAAGGCGGTCTCATAATTCTGGAATGGCAGGTCCAGCTGATACAAAATGAAGACAGACAACACAACGTTTACTCTGTGGAGATATCTTAACTCCTACCATGGACGCATGGTGATTTTGAATACAACTCGTCCTAAAAACTTGTCACGATCATCCTGGTTTTTTAGGTTGGGTGATCCATCAATCTTGCACTCAACTGTGACTTCGTTTATGTCATTTCTATTACCCAAGATGAGCTGGATGGCAACTAATGGCTGTAGATAGCTCCCATGCAGTTTTTTCCCATAACATGGAAAATATTTTCAACTTATCATTCCATTGGAAGGATAAGTTGATAGCACTGCTGTGTTTTCACCCTTCAAAATGCATTCTATCCTTGGTTCTCCTTGAGGCTTTAATCCAATTATTCTGTTCATTTTCACAAGAATACAAGGGCTTCCTGCAGAGTAGCCAAACTTGGGATCGTCCACACCACTGCGTGCTTCAAGTAAGACAAGAGGAAACCGACATGAAGTATATTCTGGACCTTTCTGCTCAAAAAACGCTCCACGGGGACAATCTGTGAGATTATTCTGTTCTTCTAAGCCATATGACTTTAGAAATTTCTTAAGGTCATTAATGTACCCTCTATAGGACTCTGGATTAGACACGCTGAATGAAAAATCCGATGCTGTCACCGGTTTTGGAAAAACCATAAGCCCTGGACTAGGAATCTGGTCACGATATTTTGGAACCTCATCGTTCAGTCTGAAGCATAGCCCACATGGTGAATGAAAAGAGTGCAGCCAGGATTCCCATAAAAGACTAGGTAGAAGAGCAAGATCAAACCCCAGCTCTTGGCGGTGGGCCCCAGGAACTCTCCGGTGGTCGGGTTGTAGATGAAGAGCTTCCACTCGGCCAGGCTCTGGACTTCTCTTTCTTCGTCGTGGTGTGTGTGCGGAGTCGAGGGGAGCGGCGGCCGCGGGGGTGGAAGCGGCGAGGAGCGCAGAGGCGCGTCCGGGCTCGAGCGGCGCAGCCCGGCCCGACGACGGCCGCAGAGGGCGGGACGGCCTAGGAAACCTTCTCTCTGTGGTGAGCGCTCGACCCGACTGCACTGCGCTGCGCGGCGCTGAGCCGGGCCGCCGCTCCGGCAGCGGGAGCCTCGTGTTTTTTTTTTTAAATTAAAAAATTTTTTATTGGAGTGTAGTTGATGTACAATATTGTGTTAGTTTCAGGTGTACAGCAAAGTGAATCAGTTACACATATACATATTTCACTCTTTTTTAGATTCTTTTTCCATATAGGCCATTACAGAGTATTGAGTAGAGTTCCCTGTGCTATACAGTAGGTCCTTTTTAGTTATCTATTTTATATATAGTAGTGTGTATATGTCAGTCCCAATCTCCCAATTTATCCCTCCCTACCTCTTCTGCCCAGTAACCATAGGTTTGTTTTCTATGTCTGTGGCTCTATTTCTGTTTTGTAGATAAGCTCATTTGTACCCTTTTTTTAGATTCCACATATAAGCGATATCACGTATTTGTCTTTCTCTGTCTGACTTACTTCGCTCAGTATGACAATCTCTAGGTCCATCCATGTTGCTGCAAGTGGCATTATTTTGTTCTTTTTTATGGCTGAATAGTATTCCATTGTGTATATGTACCACATCTTCTTCATGCATTCCTCTGTTGATGGACATTTCACTTGCTTCCATGTCCTGGCGATTGTAAATAGTGCTGCAATGAACATTGGGGTGCATGCACATTTTCGAATTATGGTTTTCTCTGGTTATATGCCCAGGAGTGGTATTGCTGGGTCATATGTTAGCCCAGGGAGGGGTTTAGACTTAGTTTCACAAAGCCTCCTGAATATGCCATTCTCAGAAGACATTTTAGCAGGTGGCAGGGGAGGTGTGGGGCACTTGAGACCTGGGTTTGAGTCCCAAGCTGCACCAATGATAAACTTGCTGAACTCCAGTTCCCCATTTACAGAATGGGGACAAGAGGCTGTGCTGTGGGGAGAGGTGACAGCTACAGAGCTCTAGGAATCTTCTGCTTCTTTCAGTGTTCATGTGCTTGGGCTTATATTAGGTTTGAGACCATGCGACCTTACAAAAACCTTGCAAAAAGCCAGAGAACCTCTTAGTTTTAAGCTGATCCTGGGTGCCAAGGGTCCTGGTTTCTGAGTAGGTCTGGTTGGTTAGGATATTCTGAGATGTTCTTAGAATGATCCCATGGATCCTCATTAGTATGATAGCTACTGCTTTTTGAGCACCTACTGGAGTAAACATTGATCTATTGCATTCTTTGTGTCCTGTAATTTTTATCATGACACTATGAGGCAGATATTCTCATTCCCATTTGATGGGTAAGGAAACTGAGACTCAGGGAGGTTAATAATGGGTCCAAAAATCTCACATTTGATAAATGTGAGAGTTGAGTTTCAACTGGCCTTCTGACTTCCAATTCCATCTTTCCACCATGCATTGCTGTCCCTGCAGAAATCAAAGAATCCAAGTTAAGCGATTTCCTAGAGCAGTGCTGTCATTTTTATTTTTTAAATTAATTTATTTAATTTTTTGCGGTACGTGCGCCTCTCACTGCTGTGGCCTCTCCCGTTGCGGAGCACAGGCTCCGGACGCGCAGGCTCAGCGGCCATGGCTCACGGGCCCAGCCACTCCGCGGCATGTGGGATCTTCCCGGACCGGGGCACGAACCCGTGTCCCCTGCATCGGCAGGCGGACTCTCAACCACTGCGCCACCAGGGAAGCCCGAGCAGTGCTGTCTATTAGAAAGTTTTCTATGATGATGGAAAATTCCTACTCTGCTCTGTCTAATACAATAAGCATTAGCCACTTGAAATGTGGCTAATGTGACAGAACTGAGTTTTACATTTTATTTCATTTTAATTTCTAAATTTAAATAGTTCACGTGGGTAGTGGTTGCCATATTAGACAGTGCAGTGCTAGAGCCTGCATTTTGCTCATGTGAGTCTTCAGGAGACCCCAGGAGCTTGTAATCTATGGCCCCCACTTAAGCTCCTCCCAACTCACCACCACGTATACACACTGAGTGGCTACCTTCTTATAGTTCTGTAGTAAACTGTATGTCACCTTCTGCTTATAGTGATATGGTCAGGGCCCTGGGGTCTTTTGCTAGACTGGATGGTTCTCCATCTGGTAATTTCTTTTCCCAGCTCCCCTTTAACTTTTGGTTTCTGATCTTCAATCTCAGTCTCCAGTTTGCCAGCTCAGTTCTATCTGTAGCTATGATTGGCAGTCCTATTAGCCTTCTAGAAGTCACTGGCACTTAGGTACACAGGGAGGGGTTAGCCCAGGGAGGGGTTTAGACTGAGTTTCACAAAGTTTTTCCCATCCTCTTTCACATTCTTGGCAATTTGAGCATCACATTTTTTTCTTTCTCTTTGAAATATCTTTTTTTTTTCTGATTATAGAAGTAGTGCATATTGATAATAAAAAATGTAGAAAATATGGAAAAAATAAGTAAAAACTGAGAGCAATGCCAGTATTCAGACATTATCAGCTTTATAATTTGAGATGTTTTCTTCCAGATACATGTAGTTAGTTTATTTTTTATTTTTTTATTTTATTTTATTTTTAACATCTTTATTGGAGTATAATTGCTTTACAATGATGTGTTAGTTTATTCTTTACAACAACGTGAATCAGTTATACATATACATATGTTCCCATATCTTTTCCCTCTTGAGTCTTACATGTAGTTTTTTTTTCTTTTGTGGTACGCGGGCCTCTCACTGTTGTGGCCTCTCCCGTTGCAGAGCACAGGCTCCGGACGCGCAGGCCCAGCGGCCATGGCCCACGGGCCCAGCCGCTCCGCCGCACGTGGGATCTTCCCGGACCGGGGCACGAACCCACGTCCCCTGCATCGGCAGGCGGACTCTCAACCACTGCGCCACCAGGGAAGCCCTTACATGTAGTTTTAACATAAGGAAAATACCATTTGTAATCTCAACTTTTATTTACCAATAGGTCATGAATATTTTGTCATCAAATATACTTCAAATACATAATTTTAAACAGGTGTAAAGTAGTTTCTTGAGTGAATATATTAAAGCTTATTTAACCAATCTCTCAGTGGAACATTTAGGTTATTTTCGGTGTTTTGCTATTTTGTTCATTTTGTACTGCATGAACATCTGTACAGCTGATTCAGATAATTCCCTGTGTATACCCGTTATCAGTTCACTAGAGCAGAGTCCCAAATGGCAGTTGAGAGGTCAAAGGACATTTGTCTTTTAAAGCTCTCCCTGGGGCGATTGGGACTGACATATATACACTACTATGTATAAAATAGATAATTAATGAGAACCTACTGTACAGCACAGGGAACTCTACTCAATGCTCTGTGGTGACCTAAATGGGAAGGAAATCTAAAAAAGAGTGGGTATATGTATACGTATGACGGATTCACTTCGCTGTACAGCAAGAAAATAACACAGCATTGTAAAGCAACTATACTCCAATAACAATTTTAAAAATAACAAAATTTACCATCTTAAAAAAAATAAAAAAACAAAGCTCTCTCTGGGTGTTGCCAAAATTGCTTCCGGGAAGTTCACCAACTTTTATCCTCATCCGTGGAGTGTAAGACTGCCTACCTGTGATGGGATCAAGCAACCCGAGCAAATGTCCACCTCTCATGTTCACCATCGTATTGTTTAAAAATTGGAATTAGAAGGTGTTTCACTTTGTAGCAACTTACACCAAAACTTAGCAATCTAAAACCACCACTTAATTTTGTTCACAATTTTGTGAGGCAGGAATTCAGGAAGGGCTGGGCTAGGCATTTCTTCCACGGGGTCTTTGAAATGATTACTGTTAGAAGCTGGCTGGGGCTGGAATCACCGAAGTCTTGATAAGGCTGAACGTTCAAAATGGCTCACTCACATGGCTGTTCTTGGCACTTGCTGCTGCCTAGGAGCTCAGCTGGGGCTGTCAACTGGAGCCCCACCTGGGATTGCTCCAGCGTGGTGATCTCAGGGTAGCTGGGCTTCTTGTATAGCATCTAGCTTCCACCAGAGTGAGTATTCCAAGAGATCCAAGTCGAAGCTGTATTGCCTTTTCTGACCAAAACTGGGAGTCATACAGCATCACTTGTACCATTCTCTACTGGTTGAAGCACTCATACATTTGTGCAGATTCACGAGGAGGGGACATAGGCTCTACTTTTTAATGGGAGAAATGTCAAAGGTTTGGGGACTTTTTTGAAAACTGCCAAGAAGATATTTTACATGTGAGCATGGTCTGCATGATATTAGTGACAAATCGCCATCAATGATACTCAAGTGTTCAAGGGACCTGTATCTGAGAAGGGGTCTAAAGACCCTGCTGGATAAACATGATGGCTGCTAAGGGCCTTGTGTTGGGGTGATGCATATGTGAATATGGGCAACCACAAGCAAGCTGGGGATTTATTAGTCAATGTGAACAACAGTCAAGGGTCCAGAGTCTGGGGTTGGCTGGTTGCTGAGCCCTGGGCATCTCTGACATAAGGAGGGGATTCAGAGAGCCCAGTCATGTAGGAGGATGGGGCAGTGTGGATCAATGAATCTTCTGTGGACCTTTCCAGAATACATATGGCCAGAGTGAGGAAGGGATTTTGGCACGTCTATTTTGAAACAATTCTCTGACAATTACAATGCGCCCTCCCCAAAGACCCCTGGTTTTACAAGTGTTTTATTTTGCATCTGTCACCTCAGTTGATTCTTGCAAAGGGCAAGGTAGGTGTTAGGACACTTGTTTCACAGAGAAGGAATCCAAAGCACACAGAGGTTAAGTAACTAGGCAGACAGACTCACATCGAACCAGGAATTTCTGACTGCTCTAGAAATCATTAGAGAGTTTCCTTTCTCTGAAGATCTCATGGCCACCCCCTTCACTGTGGCATTCTTGACACTGTGACTGGCATATGTTTCGTTGGACTGTGTTAGTAGCTTTATGGTCCAGAGGGTCTGGGACAGGGAGATTCCCGGGCCCGTCTGTGTACATAGGGACATTGTCCTGTCTGAATAGCTTGTAAGTTTCAGCTGAATTTGGGTTGTGAAAGTGACACATTCTCTGGTAGGAATGCTGAGGCCATTAAGGATGCACAGCACATCTCCAAATGCAACAGCTAGGCTCCATTCCTCCAAATGTAGGTCAATGGTGAAAAAACAACAAAACAAACCATTTTACATTTCAAAAGTGCTGCCCAGGGAGGAAGGCTGGCCTGCTGCTTGGAAGTGAATCTGGCTGGAGACAACTTTCAAAGCCCAGGATGTGTTTTTTTTTTTTTTTTTTTTTTTTTAAACATCTTTATTGGAATATAATTGCTTTACAATGGTGTGTTAGTTTCTGCTTTATAACAAAGTGAATCAGCTATACATATACATATATCCCCATATCTCCTCACTCTTGTGTCTCCCTCCCACCGTCCCTATCCCACCCCTCTAGGTTGTCACAAAACACTGAGCTGTGCTATGCGGCTGCTTCCCACGAGCTATTTTACATTTGGTAGTGTATATATAAGTACATGCCATTCTCACACTTCGCCCCAGCTTACCCTTCCCCTTCCCCATGTCCTCAAGTCCATTCTCTACATCTGCATCTTTATTCCTGTCCTGCCCCTAGGTTATTCATAACCTTTTTTTTTTTAGATTCCATATATATGTGTTAGCATACTATATTTGTTTTTCTCTTTCTGAATTACTTCACTCTGTATGACAAACTCTAGGTCCATCCACCTCACTACAAGTAACTCAATTTTGTTTCTTTTTATGGCTGAGTATTATTCCACTGTATATATGTACCACATCTTCTTTATCCATTCATCTGTTGATGGACACTTAGGTTGCTTCCATGTCCTGGCTATTGTAAATAGAGCTGCAGTGAACATTGTGGCACATGACTCTTTTTGAATTGTGGTTTTCTCAGGGTATATGCCCAGTAGTGGGATTGCTGGATCATATGGTAGTTCTATTTTTAGTTTTTTAAGGAACCTCCATACTGTTCTCCATAGTGTCTGTATCAATTTACATTTTTCAGTATATGCAAATCAGTCAATCTGATACTCCTTATTAACAAATAGAAGGATAAAAACCAAATGATCATATCAATAGATGCAGAAAAAGCTTTTGACAAAATTCAACACCCGTTTATGATAAAAACCCACCAGAAAGTAGGCATAGAGGGAACTTACCTCAACATAATAAAGGCCATATATGACAAACCCACAGCCAACATCATCCTCAATGGTGAAATACTGAAACCATTTCCACTGAGATCAGGAACAAGACAAGGCTGCCCACTCTCACCACTCTTATTCAACAGAGTTATGGAAGTTTTAGCCACAGCAATCAGAGAAGAAAAATAAATAAAGGAAATCCAAATAGGAAAAGAAGAAGTAAAGCTGTCACTGTTTGCAGATGACACGATACTATACACAGAGAATCCTAAAGATGCTACAGAAAACTACTAGAACTAATCAATGAATTTGGTAAAGTAGCAGGATACAGAATTAATGCACAGAAAGCTCTTGCATTCCTATACACTAATGATGAAAAATCTGAAAGAGAAATTAAGGAAACACTCCCCTCTACCATTGCAACAAAAAGAATAAAATACCTAGGAATAAACCTACCTAAGGAGACAAGAGACCTGTATGCAGAAAATTATAAGACACTGATGAAAGAAGTTAAAGATGATACAAATAGATGAAGAGATATACCATGTTCTTGGATTGGAAGAATCTACATTGTGAAAATGACTATACTACCCAAAGCAATCTACAGATTCAATGCAATCCCTATCAAACTACCAATGGCATTTTTCACAGAACTAGAATGAAAAATTTCACAATTTGTATGGAAACACAAAAGACCCTGAATAGCCAAAGCAATCTGGAGAAAGAAAAATGGAGCTGGAGGAATCAGGCTCCCTGGCTTTAGACTATACTACAAAGCAACAGTAATCAAGACTGTATGGTACTGGCACAAAAAGAGAAATATAGATCAATGGAACAGGATAGAAAGCCCTGAGATAAACCCACGCGCATATGGTCACCTTATCTTTGATAAAGGAGGAAAGAATATACAGTGGAGAAAAAACAGCCTCTTCCATAAGTGTTGCTGGGAAAACTGGACAGCTACAGGTAAAAGAATGAAGTTAGAACACACCCTAACACCATACACAAAAATAAGCTCAAAATGGATTAAAAACCTAAGTGTAAGGCCAGACACTATCAAACTCTTAGAGGAAAACATAGGCAGAACACTCTATGACATAAACCACAACAAGATCCTTTTTTACCTACTTACTAGAGAAATGGAAATAAAAACAAAAATAAACAAATGGGACCTAATGAAACTTAAAAGCTTTTGCACAGCAAATGAAACCATAAACAAGACGAAAAGACAACCCTCAGAATGAAAGAAAATATTTGCAAATGAAGCAACTGACAGAGGATTTATCTCCAAAATTTACAAACAGCTCATGCAGCTCAGTATCAAAAAAAACAAACAACCCAATCCAAAAATGCACAGAAGACCTAAATAGACATTTCTCCAAAGAAGGTATACAGATTGCCAACAAACTCGTGAAAGAATGCTCAACATCACTAATCATTAGAGAAATGCAAATCAAAACTACAATGAGGTATCACCTCATACCAGTCAGAATGGCCATCATCAAAAAATCTACAAACAATAAATGCTGGAGAGGGTGTGGAGAACAGGTTTTTTTTTAATTTTTAAAAAAAATTTAAAATTTATTTTATTTTGTTTATTTAGTTTTTGGCTATGTTGGGTCTTCGTTGCTGCACGTGGGCTTCCTCTAGTTGTGGTGAGTGGGGGTTACTCTTCATTGCGGTGCGTGGGCTTCTCATTGTGGTGGCTTCTCTTGTTGTGGAGCACGGGCTCTAGGCACACAGAATTCAGTAGTTGTGGCACTTGGGCTCAGTAGCTGTGGCTCACAGACCCTAGAGCACAGTCTCGGTAGTTGTGGCTCATGGGTTTAGTTGCTCTGCGGCATGTGGCATCTTCCTGGACCAGGGCTCGAACCCGTGTCCCCTGCATTGGTAGGTGGATTCTTAACCACTGCACCACCAGGGAAGCCCAGGATGTGTCTTTTTGATAGAAAGGACAAGGGGATCTCTGGAGTGACAGATTTCATCCTCAGCCAGCAGGAAAAGTGACTGCTAATGGAATATCCCCCAGTCCTGCAGACCTTTGATGATAACTGACAGTATAAGCTCTTCATGTGGGAGGAAGCAAGTGAAGGTGAGAACACAACTTGTAAGAGTTAAGAGACCCCTCTGGTCCACCCGCATGATCTACAACATAAAAGCCAGGCTCTGAGGGAAGAGACTTGTCTGGCATCACTCAGTGCATAAATGGCAGCAATTGAATTAGAACCCAGGGCTCCTCCTGTTCAGTCTGGGCTTGTGCCATCATGCCACCTTGCAGCTCCCTGGAACATGGGACCCAGAATGCAAATAGAGGTTAGACATTTTCTCACTTCTAATGTGACAAGTTTTCAATTTTAAACCTCTTTTTAAATCCCATACCATCCTGCTTCCATTGGTGGGAGGATGAGCTGTTAGTTAAAATAGGATGCCTTACAATTGGGCTGGAGCTTTGAGTGCTTGGAGAAACACCCAAACCATTTTCCTGCCACATAGCTAAAATGTCCTCTGTTTATAAGGTCCCAGTGTTCCCAGTTAGGATGTAAAGCAATAAGCTATATTGACCATATATATTTACAATTTTGTTTTCTTGATGAATTTGAATCAACAAGCAGGTCTTCTGATAGGGATAGAGGACAGGTAAGTTTGATGGCTGGAGGGGGATTGTGAAATATGTGAGTAGTGAATATTGCCTGGAGAAGACTTACTTACTTGGGAGTTTTATGGGCCATCAGAGGTAATATAAAGGCACCAAGAGCCTGAAGTGAGAAGGAGGAGGGAGAGAACCACCAAAAAATGGACATGGCAAGGAGTAGCAGCACCAAAGAACTTCACTGCCTAGTGCAAAATTTTTCTGAGGTTCATTCCTGCTGCCATTCTTGGCTAAATCCATGGGGTGTCTCAGCAGGCATTATGGCCATTAGGCTTTTAGGTCTACAGTCAGAGAATCTGGTTCTCCTTTGGTCTAAGAGTGTGTCTGCCATGTCTGTGTCCTAAGGACCTGGTATCAGGCAGAGCCACTCTCTGGAAGGACTCGCTGAGGTCATCTAGTCAAGTCTCTTCATTGGATAGGTGAGATCCTGAGAGACTGTGACCTGCTCCAGGCAGCCAATGGGTCATTGAGCCTGAGATCCCATAGCCTTGACTTTTATCTCCCTCTTTCATAAAAAAGCCCCAAGAGGTGCCACAAACTGCTGTCTGTGGTTAATGATTGGAACTTGGGGCTCTGGTCTTGGCTTCTCACATCCCTGAATTGGACACTAGGTTTGGGGGCAAGGTAAAGATGTCTCACATCTTTCCTGGGTCAATGATCAGGTGTGTTCTAAGGTAACTTCCCTCTGAATGAATATTTCCTGGACAGGTGTATTACCTGGTGAACCAAAGGAATAAGTGAGAAAAGGGAAGGAAGAAGGGACAAGTGGCTTAACTTGGCAAATTAGATGAGGAGAAGGATACTTTTTACAGTTCCTGTTCCCAGAGGGAGTTCTCCATGAGCGGGATATTGTGCTCAGAGGGAGAGCCCAACCTGTCCACTCATCCTCATGCCTGGTCATCTGACATCTTGTTAGAGACCAACAGTAATAGTTCACATTTACTTAGCACGCACTGCCGAGAAACTCAAAAGCATATTATAAATGTCGTGCTGTGACAGGCACTTTTATCCTATGGGAGATATTGCAACAAACCATTCAATAAGTAATTTACAAATACCGGAAAACCAGAGGGTACTGTATGAAAATCAGCGTGATCGTGGAAGGGACCAATCACATCAGACCAATTTAATTTCCTCCAATGTCAGAATGACAGGTCTGGAAGATAAGGCAAAAACAATAGACGTAAAATATCCTGACTTCAGTCAACCCTTTAGCTCTGTTCCATATGATGTCCTCATCAACACGCTGTGAAAATATGGTCTAGCCTCTGCTACTGTTATTTAGTCTTGATTTATCATGGCTCCCTTTCCCTAAAGAGTTTGAGTGGAGTGCTTGGCAGAAAACTGTCTGCCTCCCTGGAAAGCACTGGGAGGGCCTGGCTCAGGACCCAGGCCTGGAATGAGTCTGGCTCAGTCATATGATTACAGAGATAATTCATGGTGACATACGCACTTTAACACTTACAAAATGCTTAGAGTTGGATCTCAGACCCAAGTCTTTTGATTCCAAGCTCAGATCACTTCCTGCTCTCCCATAACTGCCTTTAAAGGAACTATTCACACAGCCATCCCAGAGGAATTCTGGTTTCTTCCAGGACAGTGATGAGGAGGTCTTGGAATAGTAATACTTACAATGGAGGTTGGGAAAGCTGCTTTCCTGAGGGTAGCCTCCAGCCCTGTGACCTGCAGGCCCTTTCCATAGCGATTCCCTCCGTGGCCTAAAGGAGCGGTGGGTGGGCTTGCTGGTGAGCCCAATGTGACAATGGGCATCTGGCTTAGGTGAGGGCAGAGTGACCAGGGTAGAGAAGGCCCTCTATTCTCAGGGTGAAGACAGAAGATTTCACAAATCTCTGACAAGCCCAACTGCTAATAGGACCCGAGGGACCTGCAGAGAGCTACTTGTACTGGTTGCTAGATTTGTGTGGTCCTTGGAAATGTTGCCTGAGCCTGTGAGCAGTGGTGCGGGGTAGGAGAGGACCGCCACTCTGTCCTGTAAGGGGAGACATGTGGGCAAGGCTGCTTCCTGCCCCCACAGCAGAGAGGGAGCTGGTCATCATTTGACAGCTCATTCACTGCCAGCCCACTAGGAGGCAAAAATCCACCATCTTTCTCATTCTAGAGACCCTCAACAGCTACAACTGTCTGAATGCCCAGGGAACATATAATCATGAGTAGAAAAAGAAAACTCATCACCCACTTAGGGGAATTTAGTAAACAACTAGAACAGGTGGCTTTTACTGAGGTAGAACAAAATGATGAGGCTTTAGTAGAATAGAAGCTTTAGCAGAATAGAAGTAGAGAGCTTTTGTAGAATAGAAGGAAGAACTCTCAAGGAAAACTAGGGAAAACATTGATTTTCTAAAGCAACAAAAAGCAATTTCTGGATTTAAAAAATTGATAGGCAAACTGTAAAAGAGACTGGTCACTGCTGGGAACCAAATTTGTGTTCTGGATCAATATGGGAGAAATGGATCACAAACAAAATAAAACCACAAAGATGTGGAGATCAGGAACAAAAAAGCTAAGAAATATAACCAAGTAATATAATATGAAAAAAAACCCCAAACAAACCAGGGGTTCTAGAAGGGTAGATGGAGGAATGATAATTAAAGAAATCACAGAAGAAACATATCCTGACTAAAGAAAGACAAGGTCTTGAGTGTGGAAGGGCTCACAGAAAGTTCCAGGATAGTTGCAAACAGACGTACCCTACAACATCGTCAGGTGGCATCACTGTGTGCCGAAGAAAAAGAGAACATTTTACAGGCTGTTGATGGAAAAAGTGGGTCATTTCCACAGGAAAGGCCTTTAGACTCATTCACAAAACAGGAAGCTGGAAGACCGTGGAACAATATTTACTAACATTGAAAGAAAAGGATTATGATCTAAGCATTCTATTTCCAATAAAGGTAATGATCACCTCTCAGGGCATTTTTGGATACACAAGGTACCAGTGAGCATTCCACCCACATTCTACATGCAAGGTCAAAAACTGGAAGGGAACTTAGAGATTATTGTAGCCACTTCTCTCCTCCCCATCCATCGTATTTATTTTTCCTTGGTGTGTGTTCCTGGTGTGATAAAAGCAGGGGTTGTAAGGGCAGGGAGTGGAGAGAAAGTCAGGAAGACTGTTAAAACCACTATATGGGATTTAATGCTTATTCACATTTAGAAGTGTTTACTGAAGAATAGAGTTGTGGCCATAATAAACATAATCCCAGGTCTGTACAAGAGGCCCCAGGGAAACCAATTTGGTCACAGTGGAATTTCCCGGTGGGAGAAATGAGACAGCGCTGCATGGCCAGAGGTCCCTGAGAAGTTCCCAGACTTCTACCGTTGCCAGACTTAGCAAATAGAAATACAAGATGCACTGTTAAATTTGAATTCATGTAGACAATGACTTTTTTTAGTATAAATATGTCCTCAGTATTGCATGAACACTCTTGTGTTTTACCCGGCAACTCTATTCTCACCTCCACGCTCAGCCTGGACCCATAGAGTGCTACAGTTGTCAGGGAGCTTGGGACATGGGCTGTAGATGGATGCTTAAGACCAGAGTTTCAACGGAAGGAAAAAACGGAACTCTTCAAGTGAAAGATGGGGTGAGTGCCAATGTGGGAGCCAGAGGAGTAGTTTCTGAAAGATAACTTGTCTCTCTAGAGATTTGAAATGTACTTGATCAGGTCCTTGCCTTTGTGGCATTTAGAATTTCATTATAAAGAGTGTGTGTGTGTGTGTGTGATAATAAAGGTCAATTTTCATCGATGCAGTGATAAAATACACCAGGTATTGTGCTAAGCACTTTAGCTCACTTATTTTTCAGAACAATAACCCCCATTTTACAGATTCGGAAAAAGGTGCAGAGAGCTTAAGTTACTTGCTTAAGGCCAGACAGCCAGCAAGTGGCAGAGCCAGGACTTGAACCAAGGGTTGCCTGACTCTGGCAGCTGTGCTCCTGCCCTCTGCGCCATGCTACCTCACAGCAAGCAAAACCCCAAAATAAGCAAAGCAAAACTAAGAAAGCTGACGCTGTGTGCAGGCGTTGAGGCCCTGGAGGTGGTCAGGGAGGAGTCAGCGTTGGCCACACCAACCAGGGAAACTTCTTGGAAAAAGAAACTGAGAAACTGGGTTCTCCCTGGTGGGTTTGGACATGGGATGGTGAAAGGAGTGAGTGGTGAGACCATCAGCCTGGGCTAGTGGGAGCAGGGAGCCTGGTGGGATGGGTAGTAGGGGTAGGGGTGGGGTGGGTTGTCAGCTGGTGCCCCAACAGGTCCGAAGAAACAGGAGAGTTGAGTCGGCCTAGCAGGAGAGAGTGTTTGTGTCCAGTCTGGCCACAGAGTCACCAAGACAGAAGTGCATCCTAAGGCCAAAGCCAAGGACAGGGACCACGTCTCGGGTGATGTGTCATGATTTGACAGTGCATGATGGGTCAGCGTGCATGGCTTATCGTCTTGTGTCAGCTTTTGGTCTTTGTCATAAGGTCAACGGGAAGCCACAAAAGGGTTTGAGATGAGGAGTGAAGGGGCTGGGTTTGGAGTGTGGGGGTTCTAGCCACATTTAGAAGGTAACTAGATAGGACTCGGCGACGGAGACGGGTGTGGGGAGGGGATGATGGAAGCATGCCCAGCAGGGTCACGGAGCAGTGCCCCTGAGTGGAGGGAACCCGGGAAGTGTACTGGAACGGGGACAAAAGGAGGAGCCTTGATGGTTTCGATGTTGGGGACGCTATTGCCCTCAGGAGAGGAGGGGACGGGGTGTCTCTCCCTGTGCAGGGCACAGACAGGCGGCGGGTTAGACACAGGACTCCACGCCAGCTTTGAGAGTCCACTCACAGCAGTGACAGGCAGTGACAGCGTGGCTCTGGGTACCTCAGGATCTCCAGGCCAGCCCTGGAGCCTGTGAGCTGATCTCCCCAGAGGCTTCTCCCACTCCTGGATGGTGCAGAAGCCATACAGAGACCTGACACCGGCCAGGCAGGTTCAGGGCCGGCTGCCTTTTAGGGCAACACATGTGACATTATGTCTCTCAGGCAGTGTCTGCCCCATGTCCTGGTTTTACATAAAACCCACACAGCCTTTCCGATCACCCACCACCACGGGCTGGGCACTGCCTTCAATGCTGAGTATGGGCAAGCCAAGCAGTCGCCATGCAAGACGGCTGAAATAAAATGTGTAATTGTGCTCCAAGACACCTTAATTGTTTACTAATTACTCCATAAATCATAGTGACACCTGTGTTTGTGCTCCTGTTAATCCACTCTTGCAAGGTGGGGGATGGAAGCTCACAGCCAAAGAATAACTGGGCTCATAGCTGTGGGACGGAGGGACCTGAAATGGGACGGGGACACCAGGGCTCACAGAGCTTCTCCCTCGCCGTCCTTGTCGGCCTCGGCTGCAGTCTCATCGTGAAAGGGGCTGCTGATTATGGGTACTCATAACACTCATTAAAGGAGTCTTGGTGGGGCAGGGGTGGGGCTAAGCACTTCATCTCTTCCATCCAGAAGCCAGTGGAGAGAGGGGTTATAGTATTCATTTTACAAGTGGGAAACTGAGGCTTAGAGATTGTAGGTAAGTCCCAAGATCACACAGCTGGTTAAGTGGTCTCTCTGGAGTTTGAACCTGGGTTTGAATGACTCCCACAAGATGTAGCCTTTGTGGGAGAATCAGAGAACCACAGCCTGGGGAAGAGGAGGGAGCTTTCCTCTTAATTATCCCTGACACCTCATATATGTCTTTCACATTTATTCAAGGAAAGGCAAGCTGTTTTCTAAATAATAATACGCTTAATGTTTCTTGAGGATCATATCTAAAATAGAAACAGAATTCATCCAGGGGTTTTGGCTGGGGTATTCTGGTGCCCTGCTGCTCAGACTGGCCATGACTGGTGTCCCCCTCTAACTGACCTCCATCCCAGACAGTCACCCGCCCCTGTCCCTCAGAGCCCCTCTCTGCCTGCATCTGTCGGCAGCCATCGGCGACCCAGCGCTGGCCCTGGAGAGTGCGCCATTGCTCCAGATGGCTAATAGAACTTTATTGTCACAATCAGCCTTAATGTGACCATTCCAAAGCCCCTGTCTGCAAGCTCAGCTCCTGCGATGGGGTAGCAGTCCCTGGATGTGGGGAGCAGGGCCACTGGCATCTAGCCCTCCCTCCTGGGCCCGATAGCACACTTCTGCGGGTGCCACGGACTGGCTCCTTAGAAGACAAGTAATGCCATAAAACACACTTTGAAGGTGATCCTTTTCCCCTGGGTTGAGATCAGGACTTTGGGGGGAATGGGGAGTGCTCCAGGCAGCGGCTGTAGGAGGTTGCCTGCTCTGGGTCCTGAGTGCCATGGAAGAAGGGAGGTTTCCGGGCCTGGGGGGCAGAGGTCAGTTGTCGGGGGGGAGACCACTCCATCCTTTCCCCTCAGCCCTGTTCCCCCCTTGGATCTCAGTTGTAAGAGATCTTCCCTGACCCTCCAGTCCTGTTACTCTCTCTTTCTCTCTACCTTTTATGTTCCTTCCCAGCACTCTTCTCCATTTGTGATGATAAACTTATTTATGGGTCTATTTGTTTAATGTCTCTCTCAGACCCGAGACTACACAGGGGTGATATTTGCTTTGTGTGGCAGTATTCCAGGTGTCAGCACAGTGCCTGGCACGTAACAAATACCCAATAAATATTTGTTGAGTGAACAAATGAATGAATATCATTATTAGCGATGGTCACTCTCTCCTCAAGAACAATTCCCTCAGGCTCTGTTGAGAGGGTGTCTCATGATGGGCTTGCTAGCTGGTGATTTAAGGTTGGAAAGAGGGAGGAAGGACCCCAAAATGCTTTCAGAGGCCAACAGAATAGATTCTGGGCCCTGAAGCCCAGATGGCCAACTCTGTGCCGGGTACACGGTGGGCACTGAACACTTACATAATAAGTGAATGAGAAAAGGTTAGAAAGGCTAGAATGTTTCTGTGGACAGCAAAGTAGGTGAAGCTGGGAGGAGAGCTGCCAGGGCCTGCCGAAAAGGGAGCGTGAGAGTTTGATCACTGCCCCCATGTTCACAAGGTCATTTCACCACCTCAGGAAGTGGAGAAGGCATTCAACTCACCTTCTCCTTCCTGTGCTCTGGCCTGAGGCGACCAGCTAATGGCTCAGAACCTTCCAGAAGGAAGCAGCCAGGGTGTCTGGCCATCGCTCTGGGCTCCAGATGTGGTGGGACTGGACAGCATTACAAGTCAGTACTGGGGTGTGGAGAGGGAAACTCTTGGAGGAGCCATCGGCAGAACTACCTTCCCTCCAGAAAAGGAGCTTACAGGGAGTTTATGGGCAGGAAAGCCCCCTCCGTCCCTTGGACCATTCCTCCACTGGGGCCCACTGCACACATGGTCTCAGTGGGCAGGGCCTCAGTCGGAGAGAAGCCTACTGTGAGTCTAGGAAATATACGTGTGGGTGGCAGAGGAATTGCCCAGGGCAATGTGTGGCCTACAAAGAAGGGCTTGGTGGAGTTTGCTGGGCTGGATCTGTTGTATTCCATCACCATGGCTATTTTGGGTGTGGGGAAGCCCTCAAGAGGAGGGATGGGGCTTGATCTGGGCCCTGAGAGGAGCCTGGAGGATCAGAGGGGCAGGGGAGCTTGGAAGGGGAGAGCAGAATGTAAGGACAGGATGGAGGAGGGGCCATAGGGCCTCAGGGGAAAGGAGACAGAGAGAAGATTAATTAAGAGCAGGTCTGTTGTACCTGAGGAAGGGCTGTGGAGATGGGCTGTGATTCCAGAGGCTTGGAACTGGGCAGTCTTCCCTGTGGGCTGGAGATGCAGGACCATGAAGAGGAAGGTATGAAGCTGGCACTGAGGACTGGGGGTTAAGGAGGTGGTGGGAGCCTGCAGCCGGGACAAACTCCACACGCCCTGCAGAGAGTGCGGGGAGATGTGAACTAAGGCCACAGACTCAGAAGCCAGAAAAAAATCCTACAGTAAAGTATAAGACATTTGGTTTATTCAAACTTAGAAAAGATGTTGTGATCATTTGAACTTATTATGGATTCACTGAGTTTTGTCAATTCACCTCATATTTTGGCCAGAGCTAGTCGGGCCATCTTCCAGATAGATCAGGAGAAATGAGATCCCGACGTGACCTTGTCCTGAGCAAGTCTGAGACCTTGCATTCTCCTGTTAGATCTGTGGTTAAGATGATAAAATGCGTGCTGTACGTGATTGTATCATTGGGGGAGCCATGACGGTTGAAGCAGGGGGTGGGGGGCAAAGTCAAGGCGAGCCCGTCATCTAAATGGGTTCACTTTTGAAAGTGAAAGAGGACTTGAGTCAGCTGGTCCTCTGAGAAGCAGACACTGAGAAGGAGTTAGGAGGGCAAAGGGTTTATTTGGGAGGAACACCTGTGAAAGGAGAAAGGAGAAGGAAGTAGGATCGGATAGAGGGAGCTGGGAAACCATGATGCAGACCTGCCAGAGTCTGTCAGTCCAACGGGGAGACAATGTTGACCATTAGAGGGGTCCTATGTTGGGTAGAGATGGCTGCACCCTTGTATCACTGCCTGCTTCAGTCATAAGCTGGGATGACTTGGGCTCAAAAGCTGAAGTGGTCCTGAGGACATAAGAGATGTAGGCTGTCAGGTAACCACAGTCCTCTCAGGGGGACAGCGTGTCCTTCCATGAGTGGGCACCTAAGGAGCATGCCTCTGTGTTTGGCTCAGGGCACTGTTAATGATTATGCTGGGACCATAGGAGTAAACCAGGACCTTCCCTCCAAAACCAGGACATCGGCCATTGTATTTCCAGAGAACTTCTTATAGGATTCAGCCTTTGATTGTTATTCTATCCTGGTTCTTTCCTGTTAAGTTTTTTTTTCTGTAACTAATTGCTAGTCTTGAATAAACTAGCTAACGTGCACTGAGCACTTGTTAACAGGCCAGCCACGAGCTGAGCACTTTACATGCATCCATTCATTTACTTCTCCTAACAACCTCATGAGGTAGATACTACTATTGTAATTATAATATACTTTATGCTTATTACTTATTATAAAAAATACCTGTATATAGTGTACAACTATATAATATATACTTACATAGTATAGTTATGTGCTTATATAATTATAAAATACTGATATTATAATGTCACCCATTGTATAGGTGAGGGAACTGACCTGTACACAGGGGTTTATATGGCTTGTTCAGGGTCATACATTATATAAGTGGCAGACCCGAGCTTTAAACCAAGAAGTTTGCTTCCAGGGCTAGAACTCTTAACTACTTCACTAGCTGTAGGATTTAGTGCTAGCAGGGACTATAGAGGTCATCTTATTGAGATCCAGAGAAATAACAGAACTTTCCTACAGTCATGTCCAACGTTAGGATTCATGTCTAGCTCCCTGACTCCTGATTCTGTGCTTTTTTCCCTGCTGCATGTCTCAGACATGCTTATTGAACTTGTAGATAATAGAAAGTTGGAAAGGAAAATTCCACAATTGAAGATACAATAGTGGTTCAAAGTGATTTTGACAGGTTAGAATGCTGGTTGAAACCAGTAAGATGAAAGTTAATAGAGATGTATGTAAGCTTTTATATTTAGGTTTGAAAGCATCAACTGCACCAGTGCCAGGTGGGGAAGACCTTGCCTGAATGCAGTTTATTGGTAATAAGATCAATCAGAGGTGACAGGAGGTGGAAACAAGGGGACACAATTTAGGCTGCATTGATAAGATGGCATTCAGATCACAGGAAGTGAGAGTCCTCCCTATGGACCCCTTTGCCCTTATCTGGGAAGTAGGTAAGGGTCACCTTATTATTATTATTCTGGTCACCATATTTTAACAGAGATGGAGACTGTAATGGGTTGAATTGTGTCCCCCAAAAGATATGTCCAAGTCCTAACCTCTAGTGCCTATGAATGTGATCCTGCATGGAGATAGGATCATTGTGGATGTAATTAAGTTACGAATCTTAAGACAAGATCATCCTGGGTTTCGGGTCATCTCTAAATCCAATAACTGGTATCCTTATAAGAGAAAGGAAAGGCAGATTTGAGAGACAGATGAGGGAAGAAGGCCACGTGAAGAGGCAGGCAGGGATTGGAGTTATGCCACCAGATCTGGAAGAAGCAAGCAAAGATTCTCTCCTAGAGCCTTTGGAGGGTATGTGGCCTGGCAGACACCTCGATTTCCAAAAGAGTGAGATAAAAAATTTGTGTTGCTTTAAGCCACGCTGTCTGTGTACTTTGTTACAGCAACCCTAGGAAGCAAATACAGAGACTAAGTCAAGAACCTTAGAGAAGGGAGCCCCGAGGATGGACCTCTAGCCATGTGCGTGAAAGGTCCTGGCTGGAACTAGGGTCACTTAACTGACACTGCTGCTCGCTCAGAGTTGCCAGGGGCTGGGTTGGTGGGGCCGCCTGCAGGCCACCCTCAGAAATCCCACAGAGCCAGGGGGTCTGAGCTCAGCGCTGGCCGTATGGTACCAGGAAGTATGATTAAGTTAAAGACAGTTGTCATTGCCAACTTCCCCCAAAGTATCCTGGGACCCTTCCACTCTCCCATACAATGACCTTTTTTTTTTTTTTTTTTTTTTTTTTTTTTTTTGCAGTATGCGGGCCTCTCACTGTTGTGGCCTCTCCCATCGCGGAGCACAGGCTCCGGACGCGCAGGCCCAGTGGCCATGGCTCACGGGCTTAGTTGCTCCGCGGCATGTGGGATCTTCCCGGACCAGGGCACGAACCCGTGTCTCCTGCATCGGCAGGCGGACTCTCAACCGCTGCGCCACCAGGGAAGCCCCTACAATGACCTTTTGATTCGTCATCACCCTGAGCCGTGACAGAGCCCCCCAAGGCTTGACAGAGCACATGCAAGGCCTCTCGTGGCAACCCTCCAAATATAAGAGAGGGGGTCCTTTGCAGGGGGCTGGAGTTCCCAGGTAAGGGAATGGGGCAAGTGCCTGAGCATTTGGGTTGCCCTTTTTGGGTAATGTCTTCTTAAAACTTTGACCTACTTTGGCTTCAGGACACGGTCTTGCTTGGTTTGGATGACTCAACTGACTCATTGAGACAGTGAACACAGAAGGTAGGTAGAACTTTGGGAGGGGGGACAGGACAAGGTCAGTTTGGGAACTGCTGAGTCTGAGGCTTGGGTGGGGCCTTCAGCTGGAAATCTTTCTTAGAGGCTAGGAGCTCAAGATGGGGGTGGGGTGTGGTGGCTAGATGTGGTGGGTGTTACTAACACGCAGGTGGTAGTTGAAGCTGACCGTCCAAGGAGCCTGGGAAGGTAGACCCTCCTTACAGACCTCTAAGTGCGGTCTGTGGACCAGCATCACTGACATCCCCTTAATAGAAAAGCAGAATCACAGGCCCCAGCCAGGCTTGGGGCATCACAATTTGCATTTTAACAAGTCCCCAGGGGGTTCCTTTGCACATTAAAACCACTGCTCTGGGCCAGATTTGTGCTCTTTAAAATCCTGTCCCTGGGCTGTGAGTCAATTGGCCTGTGGTGTGGCCCAGACTTTATTATTATTTTCTAAACAGCTTCCCAGGTGATTCGAATGTGCTTTAGGGTTAGTATGAGATGTGGGAGGCAAACCAGGAAAGTGGTATTGACAAAAAAATTTAATCAGTAGTCAATCTAAGAAAGAAATGGAAGATTTTATTCAGGCCAACCTGAGGATTATAACCTGGGAGGCAGTCTCACAGGGAGCTCTGAGGACTGTTCTGAACAGGAACGGGGAGGCCAGTGCATATGTGATTTTGGAGAAGGGGCTTGTGCAATCAAGGCACACATCTTGGTAGAAGGTAACTCTGACTCACGAGGAACAGATATACTAGTTAATGGTTTTAGTGCTTTTGTGAGTATGGGAAGATGCAAGAAACTGGGTTAAAATTTTCTCCTGAATATGTCAGACTATCTGAGGGCCAGTTCTATCAGTTTTCACAGAGCACCAAGTGCCACACCCCGATCTCCGCCCTGGTGTGTTATAGGTCAGCGACTGCAGCGGCTGCTGACTTGATTCTTATAGAACTGGATGGTGGGCAACATTGTTTATTGTACAATCCCTTCCCTTTTGGTCTTAATTTTGACCAGGGTTTGGGAGGCATTTTGTGACTGATTTGTCCCACTGTGCTAGGAAAGGTCATTCCCAGGTCAGGTGGGGATTTCATTGATAGGCCACTCAATGTGCTATTACTGGACTAGGTCCTGTTAACAGTAGCCCAAAGCCTCTGGACCACCCGTCTTACTAGTCTGTTTTGGTCCAGGAAATGGTTCCCTCTTGTTGCTTCCTCTCATATCTAGAGTTACACTATTACAATCACTGGTCTTACAGAAATATGTATTTGGTCAATCGTTTCAAGTCGCCTAGTCATCATTAATTTTATCGGAGGCTCAGTCACACATTTGGTAATGCAGGAAACAATAATCTTGTAAAATAGACAGAATACAAGTAATAGAGCTAGGAACATTAATAAGGCCATATGGAAGTATTTAAGCTAAGAACTTCCATTAGGTGCGGCTCCCTATCTCTCCAGGCCGTCTGACTCAGTTTGTTCTGCACCAATCTCTACCTTTAAAGGAAATGATATATTGGCATTGTACATAAAGTTCACCAAAGAGGTCTGCAGGTACAAGGCGAGTGGTGGGTCATCATGACCCCTTACAGGACTGAGAAAGAATGTTGTCTTCTATGGAGATGCATGGCTGGCGCCAGGAAAAGAAAAATTGATCTTTATGGTTGAGCAGGTATTTCTGCCATTGGGGAGGTCTGGTTAACATGTAATGCAGATACACAGTGCACGCTAGAGGGGAGGGAGGAGGCCCAAAGGGGCAGAGAAAAATTTTATTTTTAAAGTTTTCTTGTGTTGCCTTAAAATACGAATTTTTATTTCATCAATGGGTTCTTCCTGGGGTCTTTCCCCCAGATTATTAACACCTGGAGGCTTTATCTCATCCTGTTCCTGTCTCCCTCTTTGGTGAAGAAATCAGCACCCCTGATTCTCAACAACAACTGCTTGGAAATTTTATATCTGATCATCCACATGCACCCTCCCCTGCATTCAGGATGAAGCCCCCAAATGCCTTAGCTCAGCACACAAGGCCCTGCAGGGTAGGGGCAGAGCAGCTGGCCTCCTTCCCTCCTCTCTCCCGTGGGAACCTTTGCTCCAGGCATCACAGCCTACTTGCGGATCCTCAGTTAATTGCGCTCTCTTGTACCTCCCTGCCTCTGCTAGGAGTCTGAGCCCTCCTCCTCTTCCTCATTTCACAGCTCCTACTCAGCAAGATTAGATTAGAATTCCCTCAGGGAAGGAGTCTCTTTTTATTTATTTTTTATCTCTTTCTGTTCCACCCTTTTTTACTTCTGGCTTTGTTCAAACCTTACCTCCCTCCCCAAGCCTCTTAAGCCCTCCTGAATCCCTGAGGCTAGGGTAGAACTCCACCCCCCTATCCCCCACCCCTCCCAGGTTCCTACTTTCTGATCCCATTACTTCACAGTTGTTGATTGAATTATCTGCCTCCCTCACTATATGTGGATAAGAACCAGGTCTTATTTGATTTTGTACTCCAAGCTCCTAGGACAATGCCAGCACAGAGCAGGCACCCGAGTAGATAGATACTCGTTTGTTGAGTGAAAAGATACAGGAACCAGTCATGGTCATGTATTCATGGTCATGAATGCAGACACACTTGAGAACCAGGGCCCCTTCTTCTAGCCCAGGGTATCAGCCACACCCTTCCTGGAGGTGGTCTTCTCCTCCCCCAGAAGGGAGACAAAGGACTCCCCTCTGGTCACTGTCACATGGGAGACCACTGCTGGTCACTTCCTTAATACCCCCAACAGGTCATTGGTGTCTTCCTCTCCCTGGCCAGCAACATGAGCACCTCACTCCAGATAAAAGTCACAGGGAACACGCGCTCTCTTCAGGTGGACAATTCCTACTTTCTTCATGGAGAGCTAGCAAGGTGAAGGAAAGAAGGTGGAAGTGTCTCTTTCCGGTTCCTGTGTGTTTTCCATGCTCCAAGGACCCAACCCGAACAGCTTTCAAGATGGAAGCTCAGCCTTCCAACTCCACCTGGTGGCCGGAAGTCAGCAGCTCCCTGGGCCCTCCCAGCTCACAGAGTGTGGTGGTTTGAGCCAGCTCCTGACCAGGCAGCCTCCTGATGGGACCCTTCAATACAGCAACAGAGGCGAGTGCCTGGAGACGGACGGGGTGAAGGAGTTGGGAGAGAGCCCAGAGGAGGTCACACAGCTGTGCTCTCGCCCATCCGCACCGCTGACACGGCAGCTCTGCTGTTTGACAAGAGCTTCCACACCTTTTCTTTCTTTCCTGGTAGGAAGCTCCGGAGGATGGAGGGTGGGAAGTGGTCAGATCACCCTGCCCACAGATGAGGGACCCCAAGGATCAGAGCATGGGTGTAGCCTGCCCAAGGTCCCAGAGCGTGAGATGGTGCGGTTGGATTTGAACCCTCTTCACCCCCCTCAACATGCTGCCTCTAAAATAATGTTAAAATACGTATCAATGATACAGGGTGCAAGTGCAAATTATTCCTTCTGTGGAAGTGCAAAATAGCCAAGTGGTGACAGGAACTTGGCAGGATGGAGGAGGATGAGTCAGGGACAGCTTTCTGAGGTAGGAGAGCTGTTCTGTGGGGCTCAGAGAGGGAGGGCACGGCAGGCAGGGCAGCAATGCGGGGAGAACTCCAGGGGGAGAACTGCAGGCCTGGTGGGGGGCACACCATGCAGCCCCTGCAGTGGTGGGCTGTGGGCAGGAGCAAGGAGACGGAGCAGGATGGAAGTGGAGAGGGAGGCCTTGTCCTGATTAACCGTCTCCAGGACCAGAGCTCTGTGTGTGTGTGTGTGTGTGTGTGTGTGTGTGTGTGTTTGGAGTATGGGTTTATGTGGTATATGTGTGTGTGTATGCGATGTATGTGTGTGAGTGTGTGTGTATATGTGGGGTCTGGGTGTGTATGTGTGTGGTGTGTGTGTGTGTATGTGTGTATGTAGGGTATGTGTATATGGTATGGTGTGTGTGTGTGAGTGTGTGTGTACATGGGGGTCTGGGTGTGTATGTGTGTGGTGTGTGTGTGTATGTGGTGTATGTGTGTATATAGGGTATGTGTATATGGTATGGTGTGTGTGTGTGAGTGTGTGTGTACACGGGGGTCTGGGTGTATATGTGTGTGTGGTGTGTGTGTGTGTGTATGTGGGATGAGGGTGTGTGTGGTATTTGTGGCCGAGGGAGTGTGTAATGTGCGATGTACGTGTGTATGTTCAGATAGGGTACTAGGCACATCAAAAAATTGCTAGTTGCAGGTTTATGATATTCTGTCTTTTCTTACCTGTGGAAAGGCACCGTCCACTCCCCCTCTCCCTCAATACACCCTGTCCCATGTTAATCCTTTTAGTCTTAGATATGTAGGATCATGGATTTATTTAACCAAGTTAAATAAAAACAGACATTTTAACACACACTTTTAACTCAGAACCAGGTATAGCTGCATTCAGGAACTCACACAGTGCTGTTGCGATGTTGCCTTTTTGGTCTTCCAGCTCTGTCATCGCGCTATTGGATCACACGCAGGCCCTGTCCGCGTGGTGGTGTGTGACGGGTTTCAGGAGGATATGCCCAAGTTTGTAACTTCCCAGCCTCAAGCGCAGTAGAAGGAGAACTTCTTTGTACCTATAGTTTCAACACAAAACCCAAAATGAATCTCACTGGCTGGGTTTGGGTCGTGTGTCTGTCTCGGAACCAACCCCTGTAGCCTTGAGATAGAAAGCTTTGGTTGGCTGCCCAGGTCACACGCTCAGCTGCCAGCCAGGGGTGTAAGGTCCAGTGCCTCTGAGAGTGGACCATTCCCAAAGGACCTCTGGGGTGCTGGTGCCAGAGGGGCCAGTGGAGGGTGAGCAGACACAGCCAATGCCTCTTCCTCGTGACTGAGGGCTTCCCGTGAGTGTGAATGTGGCCTTGGCTCAGAGAGGGAATGAAGCTGTGCATAATTACTTTCTGTGTATGTCAGGTCCTGGGCCAAGGGCAGTCCTGAAATTATCTCCTTAATCTTCACAACCTCCTTATGAGTTGGGTACCAGCACACCTGTCTTACAGGTGAGGGCGTGGGCTTACCGATGAGGACTGAAAGGACTTACTGTATTTGGGTCACACAACTAGAAAGTGGGGCCAAACTGCATACCCCTTGGGCCCGCTGCTTCCTATGAGGTGATCATGATGCCCTTGGGGCTGGGAGCAGCCTCAGTGTTGTAGTAATACCGTGAGCACTCGAGTCAGACTTCGTTTCCAGAACCAATGCTTTTACTCACCAGTTGAGTCCCAGCCTCCTCCTCTGCAAAATGAGGATGCTGAATCCTGTCCTGCTGAGATCCCAGAGCTGTCCTGTCAGTCAGATGACATCAAGAAGGAATGGCCTTTGGAAATGGTAGAGATCTGAAGATGTGCAAAATGTGATGGTCACCAGGGCTGGTTATTAAAATAGTGATGCATTCTTTTCCATACTGGGTGGTAAATGGCTTCCACCTCTGCCCACCTTACCACCTCTCTGGTTCCTCCCCACAGCCCTTGGGCCTGGAACTTCTGGAACCTCCCCTCAATCCAGCAAGCAGAGGAGCAATGCCTGACCCTGGTCACAGGAGAGAAGGTCACCTAGGGAAATGATTGCAGCTGCAGCCGCCCCCATCTCCTGACTCTTCCTATGGGCGCAGAATGGCCCTCCTCTCCCCCCATTACCTGTCTTCCCCCTCCCTAACTCCCAGTGTCCACCAGGAGGTGGCCTGCCCCGGGGTGGGGGGAGGGGCAAAGGTAATATCTCCTGCTGCTCTTATTGGTGCCTCATGGGGTTGTTTACATCCTCAGCCGCCCCCAGGCTCCCTCGATCTCCTTTGGTTCACAGCTGAGGTGGGAAGGAGGGAGGAAGAATGGGTGACAGCCTCTGGGAAGGGAACCTGTTGAATTTCATTTAAACGGGTGTTTCTAAACTGTGACAGGTGGTATAGCCTGATGGTTAGGAGCACAGGGTTGGGAGCCAGAGTCCTTGGAATAAACTGTGCTCCTTCATAGTGATCTTGGGCAAGTTACTAACACTACCTGCACTTTAGTTTTTTCTACTGTGAAAGGGAATGTTAATGGGACTTACCTCATGGTTTGCTGAGAGGATTAAATAAAGGATGTTTGTGGATCACTTAAAATAGTGTCTGGCTTGTAGTTTGCTGTTGTTAATTTTTCTGTTTTTTGATAATACCTATCTTCATTCTCTGGAATGAGTATTATGTAAATGCTACTTTTGGAAATGCCGATGTGGAGGAATCCTGAAAAGAGAAGGAAGTATAGGATGTGTTCAATATATACTTCCATAATTTCAAATAGCTCTCCTTGTGATTAGTTCATTCACCTTGGGTTTTGGCTCAGACATTTTGATTGTCATCCATTTAGGACATGCATAACTCTTAGTCTTCCTTCTAGGTGATTCTTCTCAAGCTATTCCTTCTCTCAAGAACCTGCTGTGGCTGTCTATTCCCTTTTCTGCTGAGCCTCCCTCCTGCATTCAGTTCCCCCATCCGCCTCTTGCCAGGCTTGTGTCATCAAGATTCTTTCATATCCAGCACCAGCACAGACTCTCTGTTACATCCCAGAATAGGGTCCAGGTCTTGTCGTTATCTGTCTCATTCCCATTTCCACCTGTGATGTCCTCCCACCTGTCCTCACCACAACCAGGTTCTCACCTTCAAAAGTAGACTCAGAGCTCCTCTGTAGAGCAGCACCCAGGTGTTCTGGGAAGGACACACCTTAGCCTTGTGGACAGCACTTGGAGTGTGTTCACAAACAGCCAGGTGATCTTGCAGCATCTTCTGTGGGTGTTCTTCTCTCATTTAGACAATAAGTCCTTTACGCCCCCTCCTCCCCACCAGAGCAGGGTCCAGGCATTCTGTTGCTTTTGCAGCTAGCTCAGCTCTTTGCACCCAGTAGGTACTCTCAGGGCAGGTATGAGGGGCTGCTGCAGAGTTGAGGATGCAGGCCCAGAATCAGATGAGTTTTCCAAGGCCAGAACCCATCAGGCCTGTCGTCAGAAAGCCTATAAAGCAACCAGAAATTGCTTTTTTTTGTAGGATAAGCAGTGAGGCTGTTTTGAAAGCATCTCTTTTATCTTCTTGCTCTGTAGGAACAGACAATGAAGCCTAGAAAAATTGGCCCTGACATCACACAGTGGGAACTCAGGGAAGGGGCTGACCCCGCACTTGGTGTCCCCTTCCTGACAGCGCATCTGGCCGCAACCCACCTGCTGCCTAGACTCTCGGCAGGGACCACACCTGCCTTCATGGACCGCCTCAGTGCACCCGTTCTTTCCTCAGTCTCTAGGATCTGCCAGGGGGGATTAGGGTGATGGGGCAGTGGTTTCTGGGGATGGTTGTCTTTCCATGCTAGCTTTGTCATCCAGCTGTGTGCCATTGGGCAGTTACTCAACCTCTTTAAACCTCAGTTCCACATCTGGAAAAGAAAGGGAGCCGATGATAATGGTACCCACCTCATAAGGATGTTGAATTCAGTTGGATCATCTGTACGGAGGCCGAAGCACAGTGCCTGGCAGTAAAGGCTCATCACACGGGCCATTATTATTTTACATATGACTGGACTCAAGGCCATGGGTTCTGGTAAGATCTCAGCCTGGAAATCCCTCCTCTGTGAAGCCTCTCATACTTCTCTACGTGCAGAATCCTTCCTGTCCTCCTTGGGGCCTGTGCAGCATGTTATACTCACATGTATGGACATTTATCACCTGTCTGTGGGCCTGCTCCTCCATGGTCACTTCGGGGACTAGAGAGCAGGAATCTGTTTTTTTTGCATTCAGTGAATGCTTGAAATAAGTATATTGAAAATGGCTTCTCCTGCGCTGCTCCTCTATTTTTAAATTGTAATTTAATTTATTCATTTTTAAAACAGGCACTGCCTTCCTGTGGTTCAAACTCCACAGTAAATATACAGTAAAAATTCTCCCTTCTTTGCCTTTCTCTTCCCCAGAGGCAAACGATGTTATAATTTTTAAATTGTGTTTCCTTCCAGAACTATTATTCGGTGTGACTGCACAAAGATATATAAATAGTCTGTCAATATTCTTTTTGCTCCTCCATTTTTGATGACTTGCCTGCGTTTTCGATGTAGTTGTATAGCTCAGGTTCTGGAGCCAGATGGCCTGGGTGCAGGCTCTGGCTCGACCACTTATCAGCTGTGTGATCTTGGGCAGGTCACTTAACTTCTCTGTGCCTTGTTTCCTCATTTGTAAAATGGGTATGTAGCAGTAACTGTCCTGTAGGATTGTTATGAGGAAATGTGTATAAAGCATTGAGAATGCTGCTTGCATAGAGGAAGGGCACAGTGATGTCAGCTATTATTATAGGCTGCCATTCATCCAGTGCGAACGCTCATTATGTCCTTGATCACCCAATAATCCTGTAAAGCAAGGATGATCCCATTGCATATCAGATTTAGGGCTTGTTACTGGCATGTGACCCCAGGTTCCTTGGACAGTAAATGTCAGAGCTGAGATTTAAGGCTGAACAGCCAGAGCCTATTCTGTCTCTTGAAGCTTCTTGTTTATATCTCTTTCCTGGGGCTATATTCTACACACAGTAGGTTCTCAGAAAAAGCTTGGATCTTTCCTTCTTCATGCCTTTGGTTTTTATTTTCAGGGTATCATTTCCAAGAAGGCTGTTTGAGTTTCTAGATATGTCCTGGTTTGACCCTCAGCTCAGCTCAGGGCCTTATGCGTAGAATCTGCAGTTCCTGCCCTGGCACGTCTCTAAGGGAATCTGCCTCCCAATTAACTTTTTGTTTTTTTCTCATGTTTATATCAGCAGAAATGAAGGAGAGAAAAACCAGCCTTTAACTAGGATTTTATTACCCATTGACCTCAGCCATCTCCATCTATCTCTCCCAAACTCTGTCCATTAGTTGTCAGGGCAACGTGGTATAACTCCCGGTCTGCTGCAGTTGGCTGAGTTTAATTCTCCCCTGCTGCCCGCGCTGGCTGGGCATGGTCACCCCAGGTACTTGCTTCAGAAGCAATGTCGGGCATGGCCCTGGAAAAGTAAGTCAGGAGAATGAGATGTGTTTTGGGGAAGAGATGGAAAACTGCCTAGTTCTTTATTCTCAGAGAGTAATTGCAGCTTCTAGTGTGGTTCATGGGTCATTGCTGGAAATCATGAAGTTTAACATGGTGCAGAAGCATACTTGTGGGAAAGGCTGACTTTGAAGATGCTCAGTTGGGCCGAATGTTTGCTCTATCCTATCTGGAACCCCTGTAGCTCCTCTGGATCTGATGTCCTGATTCCAGCCCCTTGCCTCTGTCTCCCTCTCCCTGTCTCTGACTTCCCTGGAAGAAGGGGGCACAATTTCTTTGCATTTACTCTCTCCTCACCTTGGCATATTTTTGTTTCCATGCCCAGATGAATTCTCATCATTCCCTTCCAAATTGCCCAACTTGCCTCTTCCCACTGTCTCTCCTAACCTCTGAAGCACCTTGCTTCCTTCCTTTTCCAAAGTTTGAGAATGTTTCCTAATATTTTCCTCTCCACTAGCAACTCCTCTACCTTCAGATATGTACAGGCTTCCTCCACCTTCACTTGGCTCTGTTGCCGCTAGAGCTACCTTCCTCAGTCTACACATATTCCTGACACCTTCTGGAAGTCCAGCCCTGAGGAGACAAGGATGAAGCAGACATAGTTTCCGTCCTTGAGGATCTCACACTTGAGCACTGGGACAAAAAATGTGGCCAGTGGGTATGATGCACAGGGTATGTGCTGGGATAGTAGTAAACACGGACTCGGCGGGGCAGAAGTGAGGTTGGTGGAAGGACAGATCAGTTGAGAAAACCCAACGAGGACAAGTGGGCTTTGTCATTCAGGACATAGAGACTTTTGCACTGTGTCCTGTCAAGGTAAGGCAACTTCTTATAGCTATCACCCTATATCCAGTTCTGCCCTCAGGACCTGGAGATGTGACACAGTTTACTCTGATTCTGTCCATATTTTCTCTACTCTGTGTTCGGTGACTTCATGTTGGGAGCTTGAAATTAGCCATCGTGGAAATATTTACATCAGGGAAGTCAGCAAAGGCTACAAAAACTGAGTTTTTTGTTTTGTTTTGTTTTGTTTTGTTTTGTTTGAAAGCCGGTTTACCAGCACACCTCTAGGGCATCACAGAGAAAATAACATTTTTCTTGGAACTTGAAATATAGGCAGCAGACTTCTAGGTAATGAAAGTGGGGAGAGGAAACTGTGGAAGACATTTGTTTGCTGGGGCTTTTTCAGTTGCAAGTGATATAAACTTAATTCAAACTAACTCAAGGCAAAAAAAGGATGGTATTAGCTCATGTCATAAGGAAGGGGGGGTGGTTGCAGGCATGGCTGGAACAAGGGGTTCAACTAATGTTATTGAGAATCTCTATCTTTCTTTTAAAAGTGCCTCTGACTCTATCTCCATCTTGATCATCTCTCTCTCTCTCTTCATCTCATCTCTTTCTCTGTCTTGGCTCTACTTCCAGTCTCACAAGGTGAGATGCACTCTTCCGGATTCAATCCATCTTCTAGTTGACTCTATATATCCATGTGCCCACCCCTGGACACCTACTCTGTCCAGTAGGATGGATGTGTGATAAGAAAAAAAGATTCAGTACTCAGAAGGGGAAAGGATTACTAAGCAGGGGAAGAACTTCATTTTCTCATAAGATTACAGGCGGTGGGAAGAGAGAGAGAAGTGAAAGGACCTGATGGGTTTAAGCACTGATGAGATGCTTGGTGCGTTTGGCATGCAGGATTCTTCCATGCCTTGTCAAACTTCCAGGATGGATGGCCCACACCTGTGGCTCCAGTCCTCTTGTACTAAGCCCTCTGCATTCTAGAGTTCTTCTCACCACTCTGTTGAGACTGATCTCCTGAAAGGACACAAATAAACTCTTTGGTCCCAAAGCCAATAGTTTTCTCTACCCTCATTTTCGTGATCTGTGTTATTTGATACTGACCCACATATTGTTCAATTCTTTTTCTTGAAACTCTTGCCTGTCTCTTTAGCTTTCACAATAACACAATCTGCATGCCTCCTACCTCCTCACAGCTTCTTCTTTGACCGCAGCTGTGGTTGGACACCTTTATCCTTGACCCATTTCTCCTCTCTCCCTATTGTTTTTCCTCTGGGCCATCCCTTGTTCCCAGAGCTTAAACCACACTAGTAACTTTCATATCTAAAATTCTGGACCTCATCTCTGAGTCTCTAGTTGCATACCTCTAGCAGTCTGTTTACTTCCTTTCAGAGATTTCATGCTTTCTCAGGCTCAACCTGACTCATGTGCGAGTTATCTATTCTCAAACTCCTCATAATTTCCCTGCCTCTCTGGATAATGCCCTACTTGTAGGTTTCCAGTCACTAGTCACCACAGTGATCTCTGGTGAGCATTTCCTTTTCAACATTCCCACTCTAGCCCTTGACCTCAGGCCACATTATTTTTCCTGGCAGGCATACTGAATAATGACACAAAGATTTCTAATTTAATTCCAGTATGTTCAGACAACATATTTTGTATAAGTATAATCTTTTAAAATGTTTTGAGGCCTGTCTGTGATTTATCTTGGTAATTTTTTTGTGTGCACTCAAAAAGTATGTCCTCTGCTGTTGCTTGGAGAGTTCTATAAATGTCAATTAGGTCAAGTTTAATGTTGTTCAAGTCTTGTATATCCTTACTGACTTTTTTGTCCACTGCTCTATCAACTATTGAAACAGAGCTGTTAAAATCTTTGACTCTGATTGTGGATTTATCTATTTCTCTTTGCTTTTCTATCAATTTTTGCTTTATATATTTTGAAGCTATGTTATCAGGTGCATAAATGTTTAGGCTTGTTAATTCTTCTTGATGAATTGACCCTTTTGTTATTACAAAATGAAGGTATTCACCTCTGGTTATATTATTCCCTCTAAAATATGTTTTATGGATATAGTTACTCCAGCTTTTTTTTTTTTTTAATTTTATTTATTTATTTATTTATGGCTGTGTTGGGTCTTCGTTTCTGTGCGAGGGCTTTGTCTAGTTGCGGCGAGCGGGGACCACTCTTCATCGTTGTGCGCGGGCCTCTCACTATCGCGGCTTCTCTTGTTGCAGAGCACAGGCTCCAGGCGCGCAGGCTCAGTAATTGTGGCTCACGGGCCCAGTTGCTCCATGGCATGTGGGATCTTCCCGGACCGGTGCTTGAACCCGTGTCCCCTGCATTGGCAGGCGGATTCTCAACCACTGCGCCACCAGGGAAGCCCACTCCAGCTTTTTTTAAAACTTAGTTTTAGTATAGTATATCCTTTTCCTTGAAAAAAAACTTGTTAAACCTATTTGTGTCTTTACATTTAAAGTGGATTTCTTGTAGGCAGTTATGTGTCAGTCTTTATATTTTTATCTGATCTGACAATCTTTGCCTTTTGTTTGGGATTTTCAGCCCATTAACATTTAATATGGTTAGTGAAATAGGTTTTCTTTCTGGGTTTCATTTTGGATAGTTTCTATTTCAACATCTTCAAGTTAGCTAATATTTTCTCCTGCCACATCTAATCTGCCATTGAGCCCATCCAGCATTATTATTTTTAAAAATCTCAGACACTGATGTTTTTATCTCTAGAAGTTTTATTTGGGTCTTTTAAAATATCTTCCATACTTAATCTTTTCTTTAGCTTTTTGAATATATGGAATACTGTTATAACAACTGTTTTAATGACCTAGTAAGCTAATTCAGTTCTGTATTAGTTCTAGGCCATTTCAATTAACTGTTTTTCCTTATTATTATAAGTCATATTTTCTTGCTTCTTTGCATGCATACTTATTTTTTATTGGATTTTAGACATTTTAAATTTTACCTTGTTAAGGTGTTGGTATTTTTATGCTTCTGTAAATATTCTTTTCTTTATCTGAGATGCAGTTAAATCACTTGGAAACAGTTTGATCATTCTCACTTATAAGATTTGTCAGACAAAATCAGAGCATCATTTAACCAAGGGCTAATCCCTCCCCACCTCCTCACCCCTACTGAGGCAAGATATTTCTGAGTACTCTACCAAATATTTCAGGAATGATGAGGTTTTCCAGTCTGACTGGTGGGAACAGGCACTATTCCTGGCTTTGTGTGACCACCAAATACTGCCCCTTCTAATCTTTTTGAAAGGCTCTTTTCCTGGCCTCAGATAGTGTTTTTCACATGCACTTGCTGATTAGTACTCTGGTGAACACTCACAGGGGAACTTCTGCATATCTCCAGTGTTTTCTTTTTTTGCTGCTCTTTCCTCTCTGATACTGTAAGCTCTCACTGCCTTGGTCTCCTGAACTTTCAACTCTGTGTCCTCAACTTAAGTAGTCTGGCCGACTCTGCCTGTATTCTCTTGCAATGTCCATAATTACCTTTCCCTGCTCCATCTACCCAAGTTGGGTGACCTATAGACAATTTGAAGTAGTCATTTCCATAAGGTGATCTCTCCCTAGGTGGTGAAGGTCTTAAAGTCCTCCTCAAGCCCTGACTACTGCATATCAGTTAGAGGTACTCTTTGGTTTTATATGTTGAAAAAAAGAAGAGTGAAAAACTATAAATTAAACAATAGTTATATGAGGCATACTTGGCATGAAATACCATGCAGGAATTAGAAACCATCAATTTCTGCACTTTTGTCGTGTTATCTCCTCAACACACTGTCTCTCTATTTGGCCTTTAGCTATGTTTGCCAACCTGAGTTAAATTCTTCTTCCCCTGCCTGCCCCCAGCCTTAACACACACATTCAAAAGTCAGGAGTCTTCAAAAACTCTTCTCATGCATTTTCATTTTCTCTTTTGGCTCTTTAATTAGCCAGAAATGAAGTATAATGGTTCAATGTCCTTTAAATACACTCTCTTCTTTACCTAGCTGACCTCTCAGGGGAATTCTCCCATCCCATACAGAGGGAGAGGGAGCAAAACCTTTTCCTTCAGACATTTCTGAGGTTTGGCAACCCACCTACACACACATACACACACACACACACACACACACACACACACGTGTGCGTGCGCGCACAAAAAGAAAAGTCAAATCTGGCAACTCTCCAGTCCTGCTCCTCTGTTGCAGAACCTCCCATTCAGTGAAAGTGAGGCTGAGTACAGGTGAATCTTGCCTGACTTTGGGTTTGTCTCCAAATGCTGGGGCTACTCAGATGATGACAATCTAATTTCTTCTTCCTCTTTCTGAAGTTCATTGCCAAAGGAGAGAGCAGCACATCTCAACAGCTCCACTTTCTGCACCAGGTGGGTTCTAGAAGGATGTCTCCATAGACGGGATGCTAATTCTTCCAGATCATGTATTTAAAAACATATAGAAGAGATAACACCTCTTTAAAGCAAATTCATAGTGGGTTCCAAACAGTGACTCCTCCAGCTATCTAAGCATTACAGAATAGACCTCTGGTTGAGTTTGAAACTTGTCATTTATTTTCTTGCCCAAGGATCATCTGCTCAGCTCCTAAGTAAGGCTGAATTTCTCTTTGGTGTTTAAAATCATTCCTTTAGTGTTCTTTTCATTCATTGGAAAATTGATTCTTTTCCCTCCAGATTTTGAAAGTAAATGCTTGGGTGGGACAGTGACACGAAGCTGTCAGTGGAGAGGCAATAAGAATTCCAGAGAGGAGCACGAGTTGGATTCAATCAGATATTGATTTTTCAGACCAGTAAATTGTGGCTGCTTCATAGCAAGGGTAACAAGTACACTGTGTGTTTCAGAAAGAGATGTGATCAGCTTTTAAACAATAAAGAGGAGTACTGTTGGGTAGAGTGATTCAATTTAAATCCACATGAAAGCCAGTTGTGAGTTTAAAATAAACAAAGCAACATTAAAAGCCACCGCCACACCCAGAACCTCATGTCAATAATAAAACAGATATGGGAATTTAAGCCATCCAAAGTGAATTTTAAAGAAATCGAATTCCTTTGAGGATAACAAACTAGGTTTAGCTGTAATATCTCAGTGGCTATGCATTTAGTCATCCCTTTTCCAGGCATGTGGGAAGAATTCAGTACTCAAAAGGCCCTCTGATGGGCAGCCACGGGCCACTGTGGGCAGGAGGCCTCCTTCTCTTCTAGTAAGAGTGCTCTCAGGGACCAAAGACACATAAGGTTTTCTGTTCGGGGCTCCCTCCCTCCTGACCCTGTGCCTTGCCTCCTATATCCTAGCTGCTCCTCATTGGTACTCTCTTTTGGGGGGAGCTAATGCTGTGTGTTGCAGGTAAAACCTCACCCTTTCTGACCAGAGGAACTGAGTTCACACCCCTGAGATCTCTATGTGGCCATCTCTGCAGCTGGTGATGCTCTTGGGAGAACCTGACTGTGTGCTCCCAGCCCCAGGGGTCAGTGTTGTGTGTTTTGTGTTCATCCATTGATGATGGAGAGCTCTGAGCCTCCCATTATTTGTGGGTCCAAGACTGCCTTGGAATCACCCTGCTGAAATATACCTCTGGCCACTGCTGGACTGGGCAGGTGGAGGGGCAGATGGCACATACTCATTGTCTCCGAAGACCAAGGCTGACCTGTGGGGCAGTGCTTCTCTTTTTCAAGCCCAGAAAGGTGTTATTTGTGTGTACGGATACGATTTTGAGGCTCTAATTTATGTTTTTTTTTTCCTTCTTGTATTTTTCCCCTATCTCTTCTCTTGATTCATACTAGCTCTATGTTTATTGCCTCAAGGATGGTTTAGGGCAGAGTAAAAGGCAGATGGCGGCAAAACAACTCTTCTAGGACGTTGTTCTAGAAACTAATTCTTAAAGGGAGAGAGTAGGTTAAAAATCTCTTGAAAAAAACAAAAGGGGAGAAGCTCTTTGCCTCCAGTCTTAGTCTAGAACTTATTTCCTCAGTCTGGAGAGTAGGAGGGGAAAGAGGCTGATGGAGCCCTGAAGGACATAGAGCTGGGCCCAACTTCTTGGCCATACCTTGTTGAGATGTCTCAATGAAAGCAGCCATGTGATACTTAGGGGATCATTGGCCACATTTAAGGAAGAGGCTCATGTGCCACACGTCGAATAGAAATAGGGAGCTGTGAATCATGAAGGGGCCACACGGACGGGCCACAAGATGGCTAATAGCCATCTTGCTGCTGACCAATGTATACAGATGATCAAGGGCCAATGCGAATCTCCCTCTTCTGTATTTTGGCACAGGGTAAGAAATGAAATATAAATGTGTCACAATCTATGTTTGAAATAGTCCCAGGGCCTGAAGTGTGCTTAGTGTTTGAGAGACTGAGTCCTCTCTCATTCCCTCCCAAGCACATAGGAAGACCACACTTCCTTCCACACTTGTGTTTAAGGCTGAACAAATGATTAGTTCTGATCAGAGAGTTGTGAGTGGAAGTGGAGTGAATCACTTCTGTGTGAAGGCTGCGGAAAGCCCCTATGTTACACCTTCTGGCTTCTTACTTCTCCCATCACATGTTGAGATGACAAGGTCACGTGACATAGCTTTCCACGGCCTGGGTCCCCGAGTGACTGTGGAAAGCACACTCTCCAGCTGACCTGCGCTGGTCCTGTAACATAAAGGAGAAATAAGACAATGGTGGGTTGAGTCGCTGAGATTTCAGACTTAATTTGTTCATAGCAGCAAAACCCAACCTGGAAAAGTTAGAAATTAAGTCACACTGCAGAAAACAGAGTATGATTTCCTATACCCCCAAATCTGTGGACTAGATTCATATCTGCCAGAAGGGTATTTGCTGTCTGTGCATCTTCTTTGGTGGTGCTGCAGGTTTTAAGCTTCTCTAGGTGTGGGGCTGTAATGAAGCCATTGGTCACTCATCCCTTCACTCTGGCATGGAGCAAGATAAATTGTGTGAAAGCATAAAGTAAGTACAGGTCTTGCCTATGGATGGACAACCAAAATGCCAGTTCTCCTTCCTCTTCTGAAACCTTCACCTTCCTCTGGTGTGAGGACTAGGGAAGGAGGACAGGCTCAAGAAAAAGCATCTCCTTTAAGTGCTGAGCCCTGTGTTGGGCCTGAGACTCAGAGAAGAACCAGGAGCTGCCCTTGACCTTAAGTCTAAGGGCCCCAAAGGGGAAACTGGTGCTGTCACAACAGTAGTATGACACACAAGAATAGAAGACCAAGAGTGCTGGGGTGAACAGAGGAGGGAATTGGAGAAAGTGTGTCATGGAAATGAAGCTGGAAAGGAAATGATCCGAGCTAATGTTTATTGATCATTCACAATGGGTGCGTTACTTTGCACACGGTATCTCATTTACCCTTCACTATGATTCTATGAGGCAAGTGCTAGTGACGCTGTGATATAATTCAAGGTCCTTTCCTCTCCAGAGTCCAGGTGCCTAGAGGGGATGGGAATGAGGCAACCTGAGAGTTGTTCTGAGAATTCAGTCCAGGAAGACATGAGAAATTCAACTTGTAGCTGCCATATTGGAGGTCCCACCAACCTCTTCAATCCCTATATTCTCAGAAAGGTCTCAGCTCAGCTTCTGTGGCCAGTTTCTACTTGTCAACTCATAACCAGTGATGAGCCCTGAGATGGGACACAGAAAAAGGTGTTCAGTCTCCAAAATGGGGAGGTCTGAGAAAGGACCAGACATGAATGGGGCACCTGTAATATATCAGGAATTATAGAAATAGTATCTCATTCCAATTTATCGGTGAGAAGCCTGAGGCTCAGAGTGGGGCAGTGACTTGCCTAGGCTCAGAAACAGGGAATAAGAGGCAGCATCAGGATTAGAACTCAAGTCCTCTGACTGCCCCCTGGACCCCAGCCTGTGTTCCCAAGTCATGAAGGCCTTGTTGGATTCTTTGTGGTGTGAGCACCTCTGACCGTTGCTGCATCTGACCTCAGGAGCATCCCTACCAGGAGCAAGCAGATAAGAGTGTATGGATAAGAGATGGTGGCCAAATGGCTATTTCAACTACCCATTCACTCACTGAGCATTTATTTAGGTTCCAGTAGGTGCCGGTCCCTGAGCCGAGGTCTGAAACTACTGCCAGGAATTGGCTGGGTCTTGCAGCTCCTGCTAGAGAGGTGACCACGGGCACATTGCAAGAAGGGCCCTGGAACTTGACAGGTGGCTTCTAATGAAATGGCAGCCTCATGTCAGGGATCTTGTAGGGGCCTAACCAGGGGGAGGTGAGGCAGATGAAGCTGGGGGCTCTGCAGTGAGACAGCTGTTTTGAACCCATTCTCACTTCCAGGGCTGAAGATGCTGTTAGCCTGTGACTCATTTCATGGAGCACTCAGGGTTCAAGTTTGCTTTCCCTTCATACCCCAGGGAAGGCTGGTTGCATGTTACTCCTGGCCTCCTACCGCTACATTCTGACCTGGGTGCAGACATCCATATGGGATCAGTGTGCTTCGAAGGGCTGATATTTCTGAACGCAATTGATTCTGCTGCCCAGCTGGTGCTGTGAGACCATCAGTAGGGTCTGCGGTGGATTTTCTGGAGCCCCAGAGCTCACCAAGAGGATAGCTCTTCTGGAATTGGGAATTCTGAGACTGTAAAACCTTCTCTCTGGTTTGCCTCCAACTTCCCGGAGGATCCTGGAGGGATGAGCAGACCCAGCCTAAAGTGATGTGATGCCCTGGCCTTAGGAGATGTCCTGTCCAGAACGCAGGCTGCTTCTCTCAGTTTCTTGCAGAGCCAGTGCAAATCCTGGGACAGATTTTTAAAGAGCCATGAGTTCAGCATCGACTCACAAGGCTGCTGTCTGAAAGCATAAGGCTGGTACAAATTTGAAAGTTTAGAATATGGCAGTGGGGGTCCTAGTCCTACACAGTCTCAGGTTCCTGTTTGAATTCAGACACCAAAGAGATCCATGAAACCCTGAATTGTGAGAAAGCCCGAAGGGGTTGGTCACCTAAGCCATGCCAACAGTCCAGGTGTCTGGGTCTTTTCTGACCTGATAGGTGAGGCCTGGGTAGGCTGAGAGAACCAGGTGGGTACCCAACCCAAGGCAGAGGACCTGGCTCTGTGACCTGAACAAGAGTTGGATCAGTCTGGCCTCAGTTTCTCATCTCCAAGGTGTGAACTGAGACATTTGTTAAGCTATCGCTATTACCACTAAAACAATGTGATGTGACGGTGGGCAGCTTCTCTTAAGCAAACATGTTCACAAATTTTTATTAAGTTATATCCTCATGTGTAAAATAAGGAAGTGGGATGGACAGGCTCGAAGCTTCCTTCCACCTTGACATCTTAGGATTCTGGGTTGAACTGAAGCTTGAGACATTCTCTGTTAGGGTTTCCACCCACAAGCTGCCACTGGCGTGGCCCCCAGACAGAGCTTTGGCTGGAAGTCATAAATCTGGGTGGCTGAACCTGCTGGGGAAATAAACATAGTATCAACACTCCAATTTGCATACAATCATATCTGTTTGCATTGAGCCACTGAATTCATTTTCTTGCAGTGGGAAAAGACTTGTCTGAGAAGAGCAGTACATCTTTAGACCTCATCTCCCCCACCTGCCCTTCTGTGGGGGTCGGTGTCCACCCCAGTGTGTGCTCCTCTGGCCCCTGCACTCATGCTATTGATCAGGTCAGGGGCAAAAGTGAGGAGGGCGTGACCAGCGGTGTGGCACTAGTGGGGGTGGGGCGGGGTGAAGAGTGCCCAGATGCTGCTCAGAGGGGAAGCCCATCAGAACTGCCCCAGTGAAATTCACTGGAGGGGTAACTCCGAGGGAGAGGCACTGTCTGCTAGGCAGAATGCAGTTTCTCCTCTGGTACTAAACATTTCCTTCCCTTGGTTATTTGTCATGGAGAGATCTCAGTGGGTCATTATCGTGTTACCACTTAGCCATCAATTAACAAAAGTCTACCCCTTTGGGTCATTTCTCATAAATCAATCTCCCCGCTCCCCTCATTATTTGGTTGTTTTCTTTTAACAGCCTCTCCTGCACTGTAATTTATGGGACCCCATCGTCCAAAGGCGAGCACCACTCCTGCTCTGAATCCCAGGAAAGCCTTTAGTGGAATTTTAAAGGACCAGTGAAAGAAAATTGCACAAGTGAGGAACACTTTGTTAGATTAAACCTTTCTGAATAAGGGTTATATTCTTTTCCTCCACTGCTGCATCCACAAATGCAAGGGGCAAAGAGTTCTGGGGTGGGAGTGGGCAAGTCACTGAACTGGGCATGCTTTGCATTTTCTTTTTTTAAAAAATTAAATTAAATTTAATTTAATAATTTTTTAACATCTTTATTGGAGTATAATTGCTTTACAATGGTGTGTTAGTTTCTGCTTTACAACAAAGTGAATCAGTTATACATATACATATATTCCCATATCTCTTTCCTCTTGCGTCTCCCTCCCTCCCACCCTCCCTTATCGCACACCTTTAGGTGGTCACAAACCACCGAGCTGATCTCCGTGTGCTATGCGGCTGCTTCCCACTAGCTATCTAATTTACATTTGGTAGTGTGTATATGTCTACGCCACTCTCTCACTTCGTCCCAGCTTACCCTTCCCCCTCCCCATATCCTCAAGTCCATGCACTAGTAGGTCTGTGTTTTATTCCCGTCCTACCCCTAATCTCTTCATGACATTTTTTCTTAGATTCCATATATATGTGTTAGCATACGGTATTTGTTTTTCTCCTTCTGTTTTACTTCACTCTATGACAGACCCTAGGTCCATCCACCTCACTACAAATAACTCAATTTCGTTTCATTTTATGGCTGAGTAATATTCCATTGTATATGTGTGCCACGTCTTCTTTATCTATTCATCTGTTGATGAACACTTAGCTTGCTTCCATGTCCTGGCTATTGTAAATAGAGCTGCAATGAACATTTTGGTACATGACTCTTTTTGAATTATGGTTTTCTCAGGGTATATGCCCAGTAGTGGGATTGCTGGGTCATATGGTAGTTCTATTTGTAGTTTTTTAAGGAACCTCCATACTGTTCTCCATAGTGGCTGTATCAATTTACATTCCCACCAACAGTACAAGAGTGTTCCCTTTTCTCCACACCCTCTCCAGCATTTATTGTTTCTAGATTTTTTGATGATGACCATTCTGACTGGTGAGAAATGTCTATTTAGGTCTTCTGCCCATTTTTGGATTGGGTTGTTTGTTTTTTTGTTATTGAGCTGCATGAGTTGCTTATAAATTTTGGAGATTAATCCTTCATCAGTTGCTTCTTTTGCAACTATTTTCTCCCATTCTGAGGGTTGTCTTTTGGTCTTGTTTATGGTTTCCTTTGCTGTGCAAAAGCTTTTAAGTTTCATTAGGTCCCATTTGTTTACTTTTGTTTTTATTTCCATGTCTCTAGGATGTGGGTCAAAAAGGATCTTGCTGTGATTTTTGTCATAGAGTGTTCTGCCTATGTTTTCCTCTAAGAGTTTGATAGTGTCTGGCCTTACATGTAGGTCTTTAACCCATTTTGAGTTTATTTTTGTGTATGGTGTTAGGGAGTGTCCTAATTTCATACTTTTACATGTACGAGTCCAGTTTTCCCAGCACCACTTATTGAAGAGGCTGTCTTTTCTCCACTGTATATTCTCACTTGAATCTCATTGTGTTGTTTCCTCTTCATATTTATTACCACTTAAGGTTCATTTACATTCCCTCTCTGTCCACAGTGATTGGAGCAACACCTCCCAAATTAGCATCATTTGCAAGTTTCATTAACATGCTGTTTACTCTACTTCTTTTAGATCATTAATAAAGATGACCCCCTGTGTACATTAGCCCCCCCGCCCCCCCCAACTCTATACATTTCCATTTGTCATCACCCTTTGTTTGCAGACTTGGAGCCAGTTTTAAATTTATGTGGCAGCACTTCTTACTAAGCCAATTTGAATTAATTTTGAGTGTAACACTTTATACCACTATATCAAATGCTTTTCTAATAGTTGCATGCATTTCATCAATAGTGTCCCACTACGTTTCTATTTGGTATTCAGATTGAAAGCTCTCAATTCTGCCTGGCATTTTAGTTCTTTAAAAGTCACTGTATCCTCTGTACCGACTAGGGACTTTCTCCTAATTTTTCGCTTATTTTGAAATGATTGATGTTATGAAAGAAATAATTTGGAGAGCGATTTATGGCAATCGATAGCTTTCATCTTTCTCACATCTGCTATTGTGGTTGAGTAAGTAATTTTGGTGAAATCCCTTCACATTCCAGGATGCATGAGATCTGAACCTTCTATTTGGAAGGCTATGGATTCCCCAAATATTCCTTCCTCTTGTTTGAAACCATCTGAGTATTTTTTTTAACCTGTGCACCCATTTTAAAGATATTTTAAATGCTTGGTATATCATGGGTTCTGAAGAAAGCGTTTGTTATTGTTGTTGGTGAAATGAATACAATATATAAATCTATCAGTCATTCATGCTTTCCCCTAATCTGCACCATTGCTTCATTCTGTGAAGTAGTGAACAGGTAGAAAAAAAATCAAGGCTGCTAATGGAAGATACTATTATCATTCATTCATTTCTTCCAAATATATTTATTGAGACTTTACTTTGACCAGACACTGTTCTAGGCTCTGAGGCTATTGAAATGAACAGCAAGAATATTTTTCTTTCTGCACAGTTTGAAAGATGGGCAATGAGCAAATGTGCAGATGATGCAGATGTATCAGATTTTTGATGAGTGTTATGAAGAAAAATAAAGAGGAATAAATAAAGATGCTGAGATTTTGTAACATTCAGAGATTTTTTTTGTTTTTTTTAATGACTGATCTACTTTTCAGCTCTGAATGTCATATCTGGGAAGATGTAGAGTTTCTAGAAGCTCCATGGGTAGAAATAATGACTACCACAGAACTTAGAATTTCATTATAACAAGTGGTTAACCATGTTCTATTTGAGACCTATTGTGTGTGCATCTGAAGATGTGTCCCTGCTGGGCCAGAATTTTGACTCTTATAGCTCCTGGGACCCTCCCAATTCAGGGGTCTTTGACAGGACTCAAGGAGAGTTATCTTTCTGAATTTTATGAAGATAGGCTAAGAATTGGTGGAGAACATTGAATGAGCCCTATGGACAGCACCAGGAACAGATTACCAAGTGGTCAACTAGGTATGAAGATACATGCCAGGGACCACAGTATCCAGACCCAGCAAAGGATACCCAGGCATGAGTCTGCAGTGGATCTGCAGTGGCCGTTGGGCTGAAGATAGAAGTGCTAGGAGGACCTCAACTTCTTCCCCAGTCCAGAGTTATTCTCTGGGCCACTATTAACAGGGATCATTGTCCTTAAGTGAGGTCACTTGTGCAGTAAATTTCATGATGACTCTTTATTATTTTTAGATTAATCTCTATTTCCTCTATTTATTTCATTTTATCTTCTTAACATTCTTTGGTGGAGAAATGATTGTTCCAAAATGCCAAAATGACTAAGTCACTTTCATATTGGAAACTCTAAGATGGTGCTCCTCTACCCACAGGATCAAGTACAAATGCTGAGCCCAGCTCTCACAGCCTCCTGGTTTGCTGCCTTCCCAGCTGTCGAGCCTTATGGCCTGCCCCTCTCTGCTCTGCCCTAGGGTTCTAAGAGGATCAAATTACCTATGCTACTTTCTTGCACTAGATTATGTTTTACCTCGCTGTCCTCCTGACGTTCCTTCTGAGTGGGATGTCCTCCTCCCTTGTCTTCACCTTCCAACTTTTGTTTAGGCCTTAGACTTGTCTTAGGTATTGCTTCCTCCAAGATTCAGGTGGGGTGCCTTACTTCAGCATCTTGGACATCTCCCTAGCCTCTCTCTTACATATTCCTGGTGGGATTCCAGCATGACAGGAACAAGTCTTCCTCGGTTTCGTGTCTATACCACCTAGTACAGTCCCAGGCACAGAGCAGGCATTCAGGAAATACGTTAAACTAAACTGAATTGAAGGTGGGGAGAAATGAGGCATCATCAACCTCATTTTGCTATTGAGGAGACCGGGGCAGGTAAGAGGAAGGCATGCTGGGGAGGGTGGGTGGCATAACTAATGTTATCCGGGGAGAGCTGAGTGAGGCTGATATCAGAGTGCAAGTACTGGGCACCTAATTCCCCTGATCTAGACTGATTTCAAAGCACTGTGAATTTTTAGTGCTCAGCCAGTCTCTCAGCCCACAGGCATCATTTTTGTTCAAAATACTTCTGATTTGCAGCTAATGATTTTTGGTGGTTATCACAGTTATCAGACGGCCTATTTTTGTTGGTGGAGTTTATTCTTTCTGTGAAAGTTCTTTTTTGTGTGTGAAATTCTTATGTATGTATGTATTTATTTATTTGGCTGCGTTGGGTCTTCATTGCGGTGCATGGAGTTCTCACTGCGGTGGCTTCTCTTGTTGAGGAGCACGGGCCCTAGGCGCGCAGGCTCAGTAGTTGTGGCACACGGGCTTAGTTGCTCCGCGGCATGTGGGATCTTCCCGGACCAGGGCTCGAACCCGTGTCCCCTGCACTGGCAGGCGGCTTCCCAACCACTGTGCCACTGGGGAAGCTCTCTGTGAAAAAGTTCTTATTCGTTTTCAAGTTAAATAAGATCTGACTTTTATCCCCGAAAGAACTTATATTTCAAACCCCTGATTTGAGCAGGATTTTGGTTTGAGTTTAGGTTTGACTCATCTCTTTGATTAAAGGCTTATCTTCTAAATAACATGTCTTAATAGTTACTCTTTCCCTTTCTAGACCTTCTAAATTTAGATAAATGAGACCAATTATCGCGTCCAGAATGTTCAGTTTCTACTCTGGTCCTAGAATTTGGTCTCTAAGAGATGTTGATTTTCTTCCTGTGGGATCATTTAAATTCTTCAGTTTCCCAGTTGATGCCCTTACTTGAGGGGAGAAAGGCTATGGGTGGGGCCTGTTGGCTGCTGGTTCACCAGAAGCTGCAAAGGATGGCCATTTGGTCTCCTGCTAGCCTGGACATGACCCACAGGGACCTCGCTAGCTGGGGGAAGAGGGCTGTCCTGCAACAAGTCAGCGGGTGCATGAACAAGCCCGCTAGAGCATTGTGTCTGTGGACACTCAGGTAAGGGAGAGGAGCCTTTGAAGATGTGCTGTGTTGACATGTAACCTGCAAGGGGAGGAGAGGTTTTTTTCAATTCCTTTTCTTCTTTGTCACTTCCAGAGATGATCTTGAATCAATGACAGGGAGATGTGGAACATCATTCACACATCACTTCAGTATATATTTAGTAAGTACCTGCTGTGGGCCAGGTACCAAGCCACACTTTGCAAATGGGGTGGGCAGGAAGATGTGCCCCTGCCCTGACCCTGCAGTTAGGGTGAGGAGGAGGATTTGCTGCTAGTCATCAGGGGTGAGGGGGAGAGACTGTTACACTCAACATTTTTAGATGACACTCAAAATTCTCTTTTGCTGCTAAGAGAATTTTCCCTGCAGGGTCTCAGAGCTTGGGAGATCAGCCTGCGAACTGATCACAATATTATAAGACCTAGAAATGGGGAGAAGGAACTAAGGGGCTTCTTTCCTCAGATGCCCACCTGCCTCTCTTACAGAGTTCCAGCCCTGTCAACCCTGATTTCTTATTTCTTCTTACCCAGACCCTCCCCTCAGACTGGGAGCCTGGAACTCTGGATCCCCAGGGCCCTTGTAGACAGAATCCACTTTGGGCAGACACAGTCAGCATAAGATATGACCCCCTCCATCCAAGTCTTGTTGAATCTGAGATGATCGTTCAGATGTTGCAGGGCTGAAGGTTTCCTCAGCTTGATCCACGGACACCAGGCTCACAAGCACTAGTGTAATCAGCTTTACAAGAGCAGTAACCCTTTTCCTGCTTGAAGTAGAATCATCAGGGTAGCTCAGAAGTCTGCACTGACCTACAGACGAGGTAGGGTGATTACAGTGTAAGCACAGACTAGCTCTGTTCAGAGAAGAAGGTTTTAACTGGGCTCCTTGGGCTGATCCCAGCTTTAGAGTGTTTCTGAGTGCCATCCAATTGCACGTGAAGTTTCTTTTTGTGAGTGTGAGCATATGTGCAGTTTTTGTTTGTTTGTTTGTCTGTTTGTTTTGTAGAAGAGGGTCTGTGGTTATCATCAGATTCCTGACAGGTGTAGAGTCTGGAGTGCAGGGGACTTGACTCCATTCCTTGCTTTCTCTCTTTGTCAGCTGGGTTGGGCGAGACATTGGAGCTCTGTCTTCATCTATAATGGGTTGTTCTGAAGTCAAAGTGAGAAATACAGGTAAACTATAAGGTTGGCAAACTACAGACTGCTATGTGGGCCCATCCCGTCCCACCTCCCTTCCCCACTCCTCTTACCTCCCTGCTTCCTGGCGGATTTCTAACTGTTCTTCAAGACCCCATTCCAGGAGCACTTCCAAAAAGTCTTCCCTAGCTGCCCAGCTTGCTACCTCTGGGTAAGGTATCCCTCTCTGTGCTCCATCACTGACCTCTAATGGGACAAATTTTGCTCTGTTGCCATAATTTACTTACTGTCCTGGGTACAGACCTTGTATCCAGATGGCACAATCCTTGAGGACAGGGATGGCAGCTTGGCTGTTTTCTCCACCTGGCACAGTGTAGTTTTAAAGTAGATGTGTTCAATTGATAAAATGTTAGTTAATTTGTTTTTAAATTGTGCCTTAATGAGCTAACGACGAATCATTTTTATCTATTCATCCAAGGCAAACTCAGTTCCTTTTACTATGTGTAAATGAAAGCTATAAAATGGAATCCTTTAAGAGCATCTTAGTACTGTCTATTGGATTGGCCTTCTAGCAAATGAGTCTGAATTAATGAGGGTTCATCCCCCTCTCTCTCGAGGGAAGCAGGGCATAGGCAGTTGCCTGCTGCTGTGTCTGGCCAGGTGCTGTGCCTGCCACATTCACTGCTCTCCCCACTGGCAGAGCAGCACACACCTCTCCAGCCTATCATCTGCGGCACACGCTGCCCATCAAGATGGAAAGGTCTGGTGTCAGGAGCTACACAGCGTGAGAAAGTGCCTGAACTGGCCTCGCCGAGGCAGCACTTGACTGGGGCATTAGGCTATCCCCAAGCCTGCCTTTTGGCCTCTGCAAATACTGCCATCTCCCTAATGGCCCTCCTCTCCTTTCCTTTGCTATTCCCAGGAGCCATGAAGTACTGTCATCTGAGGCTCTTATTCCTGGTCTCTCTAGGGCCTTCCCCTATTTTATTTCCTGCTCCTGTCCTAGGAAGTGCCCACATATTTCATCCTGCCTACTTTTATTTCTATTACTGGAAGGGAAAAAGGAATTATGTGCTTCCCACTGGCTCCAGCTCTGCTGGTACTAGACATTGTGTAGACTGATGCAATGTTACCAAGGAGGAAATTATTAAAAGGACGAGGCTAATTTTCTAATTCACACCTGGAAAGCAAATCTGATGGCGCTGGCACCGATCTTTAATGAAATAACATTGTTTAAGAAGTTTCCAGAGAAATTCATCACTAATTGATTTTTGAACTTGGGAAAAGATAACACAGAGAGATGAGATATGAGCCTCCGTCTGGCCTGCCTCCGCCGCAAGGTTTTTATTTCTTTAGTTCTCTTTCCCATGGAAAAATCAATCCGTAGCAGCTTCCTGAATTGGCGTTGCAGACAGTAGGGCTCACAGAAAGGTCCACGTTCGAATGTGATGTTTTCTTTCTGCTTCAGTTTTCCTTTGTTTGGACCCTGCTGTGAGGTCTTAGTGAAAGCCGTGGGCTTCCACGGTGGAGCTGGAAGATTCTTTGCGACTCAAGTAAAAGGCAGCAAGTGGGAGAGAAGGACTTGAGAACAGGTTGGGTGTCCTCAGAAGTGGCATTTCTGTAGTGGGGACACAGGGGCATAGCCTTCCCTTTGTCCCCAGGGGCTTCCCAGACCTCTTCCATCCCTCAGGAGGCATCATTTATGTATACATATGTATTCTTTAAGAGGCACTACTGATCTTATATTAAGTATTAACAAAAGCAATTTAAAAATAAGGTTTTGTTTACATAAGTTGATCTGAAACATGTGATTCCATTAGAAATTGAATGCCAGCTATGCAAAGCTAGCTCCATGATAAGTGGCCCAGCCCCTCTTCACACAGGTTGCCACACTTTCCTATCCATTCTCTATTTAGAACTTCAGAATTCTGCAACTGAGCTTTAGGCTCCTGGACTAACCAGAGAAGAGGGCTTCTGGTCTTCTCATCTTCCTACTGATGTACTCCATGAGTTTGTCTTTGGATTTACAGGAATTATGAGGACAGTGAGGGTCCTAGATCTCAAGAGGAATAGCCTTGGCTTAAAGGGCCTTATTCCAAGTCTGGCTTGTGAATGTATTAAGGCAGATAGATTGGACTTGAGGTGTTCTCCATAAAGCAGTCAGTAGTCTTTGCCAGGCCCTCTGTTGCATGTTGGGGATGCAACAGGACCTAATTTTGCCCTCAAAGAGCTCACAGCTAGTGAGATGGAAGTACCGTGATAGGAGGCTCAGAATGCTATGAAATCCATGAAGGCAGGTACCTTCCAGGGCCCCACATTGGTGAGGGCAAATCTTCTTTACTCAGTCTACTGAATCAAATGCTAATTTCTTCCAGAAACACTTTCACAGACACACCCAGAAGTAATGTTTTACCAGTTACCTGGGCATCCCTTAGGCCAGTCAAGCTGACACACAAAATTAACTATCATACTCACTCTTCCTTCTTTGGTGATTTATGGAAACTCACTAGCATCCTCCCAGGAAGTGCATTTTATCAAGGCTATACCCACATTTTTTAACTTAGTTTGTGAAAACAATATTAGTGACTATGATGTCAATAACACTCTGAAAGTATATGGGATTTTTACAGTTCACAGTGTTTTTACACATTGATCGCTCTGGTTCTCTACGTCATGTCTATGAGGTGGCATATATCACAACTTACTGTATGTACTTTAGATGCGTCACCCCACTTAACCCTCTCAATAATTCTATGAGGCAAATACTATTATTGTCTAAACATTTCAGATGAGGGATTTGACGGTCAGAGATCAGTAAAGGTCAGAGGTCAGTAAAGCGTCTTGCCTGAGGTCACACAGCTAGCGTAGGTCTTTGGGAGAGGATTCAGTTCCACAGCAGTAGTGTGCTCACTTGCATCTTCTCTGAGCCCTAATTATGCCAGTGACCTCTGAGCTGGGCATGGACTACTGCTATGTGGTGACAAAGGGGTGGGTGGGCTGCTGAGCTTTTAGCTCTGGACCCCCCATAATACCAGGTCACTGCAAAATTCCTTTGTGGTTTGAACACGGGACAGCATGCCTCACAGTGTTGGATGAGCCTGGGGAACTTGGGATGCTGTTCACTGGAGCAGGTAGCTATGGGTCTGAACTGGGGAGACAGCAAGAAGAGGGAAAATGAGAACAGTTATGTAATCTAGTGGAGAACAATACAAGGAATGAAACTTTTAGAGCATTGGAGAGAGGTCTGAATATTTGAGAGGATGGCTTTCGAAGCAACTAAAGCTCCAAGGAGTCATAAGGAAGAGGAAAGGAGAAAACAATTGTTGCTTCTTAACCAGCATAAGAGGAAATTGCAGGGAGACTCAAGGTCAGTGTTCAAACATTTGGAAGGTGGTGGCAAGCTCTTGTAGAATTCCACTGAAGACAGCACACAGAGGACTCTGGCTAACTTAGGGCTTTGCAGCAAGTGGGAGTTTTGTTAGCCTCTAGGAAGGATTTCTTGGATGCAACGTGTTTCTAACACAGTAACAGATGTAGTCAAGCTACCTGTAGTCAATAGGATATCTGTCAAGCCACTTGATATCTTGATATCTGGGCACCCAGCACTCTTGAACACCTTTCCTATATCTGGAGAATTTCTCACCTCTGAGTCTGTGCCTCCCCAAGAAAGAAGCCAGAAATGGGCTTTCCCAGTTTCTCTTGAGCAGAGTGTAGGCTTAAGGTCCTTCCAACTAGATGAACCTGTGTCAGGATTCAGTGAAGAAGCCAATGATGCTAGAAAGCAGGTGTCCAAAGGAGTCCACTGTGGCCAGGGAAAAAGCAGAGCCATTTAGCATCCAGAGGTGGTTATGGCAGAGTCTGGTGGAAATACATGGTATGAAGTGTTGTCGCTGGGACATGTGGTTTCTGCACCGGGGTGGGGTGGGTGTGCTGGCGGGGACCCTGTGGGAGCAATCTGGAGGGTGGCATGATTTGACTATTGTTCCTGGCTTCAGGACTTCCCAGAGATTCTGAGAGCTAGCAGTACCCTTTCATAAATTTCTTTTCCACTTAAATCAGCTAGGGAGGGTTCTTTGGTTCACAACTAAGAACCTTGACTGGTACAACAGGTTTACAGAGTGAGCTTATCAGCCTTCGAGACTTTTAGAAACAGGAAAAGCATTCAGCTGTCAGTTCAGCATGATCAGAATTTGTATCAGTCAGGGTTCTTGGTTGTGAACAACAGAAACCAACTCTGAGTATTTTAAGCAGAAAAAGAGTTTATTGGAGGCTCAGAGATTCAATGGGAGGCTAGAGAACCAGCTTGCAATATGTGCAGGAATCGAGTGCTTGAGTCAAGAACCCTGCTAAAACAGGGCACAGTCTTTGCTGCTCCAGGATATCACTTGACCTACCATTAGACACCAGGAATTAGACACCCTTGTGGCTGTCAGGAATAAACCTGACCTGTCCCAGTGTCATCATACCATTTCCTGGCATCTGGATGGGAGAGTCCAACTGTCTGAACTTTCAGGGAGTAGAGCCAGGTAGAATCTACCCCCTGTGGGCTTCTGAAGTGAGAGGCTGGACACTTTACCCCACCAGTATTACACACAAAGCAGCATTACCTCAAAGAGAAGGTGCATTTGATAGAACAATAATAGATGTCTGTATCCAGGCACATATCCTTAGCTCCTGGTGCTATGAGGTGTTGAGCTGCAAGAGATGAAAGGAGGACAAACACCTAGCAGATGAAGAGGTGTTCATGCTGCAAAAATCGATGAAGAGACAAAAACTCATTCTTTCCCACCACAATTTCATTGTTTATTTGCATACTCTATCCCTTTTATTACAGTGTATTTCTTTTTCCTAAATCTAAAGCTTTAAGATCTATCTATCCATCCATCTACCCATGCATCCTCTAGCAAACATTTACTAAGCACCTCTTCTGGGCATGCCCCAGAAAGGTGCTGGTGATGCAAAAATGAACCAATAAGGCAGTTTCTACTTTAAGGAGCTCAGTCAGTGGGGGAGCTGCTATATAAGCAGGCAATTATAGTATAAGGTATATTCATTTTTTTGCTGCTGTGTAACAAATTACTCCAAATTTCATGGCATAAAGTTAGTTCACAATTTTGTAGGTCAGAAGTCCATCTGCTCAGAGTATCACAAGGCTGAAAGTTGTTGGCTGGACTGAGTTCTTGTCTGGAGGCTCTGTGGAAAAATCCACTTCCAAGCTGATCCTCGCAGGCAGAATTCAATTCCTTGAGGTTGTAGGACTGGAGTCTCTGTTTCCATGTTGACTGTCAGCTGGAGACTGCTCTTAACAACTAGAGCTGCTCCTTGGTCCTTGCCCTGGGTGCCCCCCCCCCCATCTCAGCAATGGAGAACCTCCTTGGGTTGAATCCACTCATGCTTTAATCTCTCTAACTTCCTGTTTTCTGGCCAGCTGAAGAAAACTCTGCTTTTAAAGGGCTCTTGTAATCAGGTTATGACTACCTGGTTAATTTCCCTATTTTAAGGTCAACCATATAGTATATACAATACAGCATTATGGGAGTAAAACCCATCATACTCACTGTCCCAGAGACTATGCAGGGTGTGTACACTGAGAGCTGGGGTCAGGTGGGAAACCTTAAGGGATATCTTAGAACCCTGCCTACTACACTAGGTGACATGTGCAAAGTATGGAGGTATACACAGGAATGATGGGAGTGCAAGGGAGGGATACTGATCCTAGTTTTGGAGGTAGGAGAAGTCAGGGAAATCTTTGTGCAGGGGTATCATCTGCACTATATTAAAGGTTGAGAAGGACTTAGTCCTGCAAAGTGAGGATCAGCCATAGGACCATGCCAGCTAAAACGAATGACTCCTGTGGGGCCAGGGTTATGACACAGCATGGTGTATTTGGAAATAGAAAGTTCAGGGTTGCTAGAGAGTAAATTCCAGGGGAGGAGGTGGTCAGACAAGGACATGGCAAGGCCCAGAGGGGTCAAGTCAAAGAGGACTTTACCATCCCCAATGGGAGGAATTAGATCTTTGGGCCGAGACTGGAATTTCTGATTTGGGGTGGGGCCCAAGAATTTGCATTTCTAACAAGTTCCCAGGTGATGCTGATACTGCTGGCCTGAGACCACACTTTGAGAACTGCTGCTCTGGGGAATGAATGGAGGAGAGCAAGACTGTGGACCCGAAGGGGGCCATGGTTCCAGTGTAACAGGAGTTATCGAGGCTCTGGAGGGCTCAGAGTCAGGGTTGTGAGCATGGAGTGGATGAGATTTGGTAAAGACTTAGGAGGCACTGCTGGGGTGTGGGTGTATGAGGCAGGACAGCATTAGGGTGACCTGTCATGACAGAGTTGCAAGGGACCTTAGCCATTAGGTGGTCCAGACCTCTCATTCCTCTGATGGGCAATGTGAAGCCAGAGAGAGCAAATGACGCCTTCAAAATCACACAGACTTGGTGCTGGCACCAGAACATGGGACTCAGATCCCCTGGTCTCCACGACAGGGCATTTGTAAGTTAATTTGGAAAGAAGCAGCCCCGAGCCCCCCAGAAACTGGTCAGTTTCATTCCTGCAGCTCCCAGCTTCCCCTGCCTGCTCCTTGGGCAAGCACACTTCCTGGAAAGGTCACTGCAGCCTGTGTACAAGAGCCACAGCATCCCCTCCCTGGACACAGACCTGTAAGGGTTCCTGAAAGAGAGGTCAACCTTATCAAAGGTGTTTTAAGTCCCCTAACTGATCTCCTTTCAGCCCCAGGCTCTTGGTTGCAGGAGAATTTTCATGGCTGAGAGGACCTGCTAGTGACAAATCTGCTGAAGCGTGGAAACAAGATTGGGAAATTACAGCACGCTCTTGGATCTCCAAAGGGACAGATACTGAGCGCGGACATTCCTTTTCACACACACACAGACGTCGGTGCATACATGCCTGCGATGGAGATCAATTCTAACCACCAAAGGCCCCTTTGTCCCACTGAAGTGCTTATTAAATGAATCTGTGTTTCCACTGGCAGCTCAGAGTCATCTAGAATAGGAACACAATGTGATGTCAGTCAGTATTTGTTACTGTCAGAGCCTTCCTCACCATCCACCCCTCGTTTATTGTCTTTTTGGGGCCCGTTTTATCCACTTTCTGTGGGCAAAGTCATTAATCTTCCTCCTGGCTCGGGTGCTGTGCATTACTGACAGCCAGGGTCCTGGCTTCTTGGGCTGCTGGGTAGGGGCACCTCCCGGCCTCGCGGTGCCGGAGCTTTGATTAGAAAGAGTGAGGAGCGAGCGGAGCCATAAAGAGGACAGAGAGGGGAGGGGTGCAGACATCGGGGGTCCCAGGAGGCACTGGGGATCTGCGGAAAAGGTCACTCTGTTTCTGAATCATTTCCAGTGCACCCTGACACCAAAATACACTTAGTCCTATGCAGAGTCACTTGATAAAGAGGCTAATGAGGTGGAAAGATGTCAGCAGAGCTAAGTGGGCCAGGCTCTCCGGGATGCACCGTGATTCACCCTTCCGTTTCCATGGAAACCAGAGAGGCTTGGCTTCTTTCTTCCTCTCCTTCGTTTTGGAAGGTCTCTCCTTGGTAACCTTGACCCTTTCACATTGGCAGCCAGAGATAAGGAATTCCATTTTCCCTTATCTGGTCATGGTTGGCTGGTAGACACAGATGGGTCTGCGATGGGGGAGGGGTACTGGCCGTGGGCTCTGGCGTGCCTTAATTCAAATGCATGAAGTGGAGGGTGGGAGGCGATAGAAAAAGAACACAGTTAATTAAGGTTGATATTGCAGAGAAGGTTGTTTTCTGAATAATAAATTCTATGGGCTTCAAAAACAAGTGCAATTAAAGGAGTGCAAACAGGAGAGACAGTTGAAGGGCAGAGGAGGACCACTTTGGTCAGAGGGCGTTTTGGGGGGGTTGGGGTGCGAGATAGAGGCTACATCTAAGAAACCCTCACTATGCTAGGATCTTGATACACAGAACAAACACTGTGTTCAGTGATAGCTTGTGATATTACTGTCCATACAAACACCCTTTGCCTTGAGCAGTGGGGTCATTTGTGGCGTCAGCTAATGGAGAACAGCTTTGAAATTCATCCAGATGAGAGAGCTGCCTTTAGGTTGCTATCAAGGAGAAGGATTTTTCTTCAGTTTGGGCTCAGGGCTCAGAAATGTTGCTTCTGGGCAGATGCCTTCCCCAGACATTCTGTATAGCACTTTTCAGTTCAAATGCCCACTATACTCTTATGTTCTCTGTGTCTTCTGGAGTAAATTATCCGAATTAGATTTTTTCTTTTTTTCCCGATATAAACCCAGGAGTGGAATTGATGGATCATATGGTAGTTCTAGTTTTAGGTTTTTTTTTGTGGTACGCGGGCCTCTCCCACTGTGGAGCACAGGCTCCGGATGCGCAGGCTCAGCGGCCATGACTCACGGGCCCAGACGCTCTGTGGAATGTGGGATCTTCCCGGACCGGGGCACGAACCCGTGTCCCCTACATCAGCAGGCAGACTCTCAACCACTGCGTCACCAGGGAAGCCCTAGTTTTAGTTTTTAATGGAACTTCCATACTGTTTTCCATAGTAGCTGCACCAATTTACATTCCCACCAACAGAGCAGGAGGGTTCCCTTTTCTCCACACCCTCTCCAGCATTTATTGTTTGTAGACTTTTTTTTAAACATCTCTATTGAAGTATAATTGCTTTACACTGTTGTGTTAGTTTCTGCTGTATAATGAAGTGAATCAATATACATATACATATATCCCCATATCCCCTCACTCTTGTGTCTCCCTCCCACCCTCCCTATCCCACCACTCTAAGTGGTCACAAAGCACTGAGCTGATCTCCCAGTGTCATGTGGCTGCTTCCCACTAGCTATTTAATTTACATTTGGTAGTGTATATGTGTCCATGCCACTCTCTCACTTCATCCCAGCTTACCCTTGCCCCTCCCAGTGTCCTCAAATCCATTCTCTATGTCTGCGTCGTTATTCCTGTCCTGCCCATAAGTTCTTCAGAACCATTTTTTTCTTTTTTAGATTCCATATATATGTGTTAACATACAGTATTTATTTTTCTCTTTCTGACTTACCTCACATCCACTTCAGTAAAAATAACTCAATTTTGTTTCTTTTTATGTCTGAGTAATATTCCATTGTATAAATGTGCCACATGGCTGTGAAATATTCCATTGTATATATGTGCCACATCTTCTTTATCCATTCATCCGATGATGGACACTTAGGTTGCCTCCTTTATCAAAAATAAGGTGACCATATGTGCGTGGGTTTATCTCGGCGCTTTCTATCCTGTTCCATTGATCTATATTTATATTTTTGTGCCAGTACCATACTGTCTTGATTACTGTCGCTTTGTAGTATAGTCTAAAACCAGGGAGCCTGATTCCTCCAGCTCCATTTTTCTTTCTCAAGATTGCTTTTGCTATTCAGGGTCTTTTGTGTTTCCATAAAAATAGTGAAATTTTTTGTTCTAGTTCTGTGGAAAATGCCACTGGTAGTTTGATTGGGATTGCATTGAATCTGTAGTTTGCTTTGGGTAGTATAGTCATTTTCACAATGTTGATTCTTCCAAACCAAGAACATGGTATATCTCTCCATCTGTTTGTATCATCTTCAGTTTCTTTCATCAGTATGTTATAGTTTTCTGCATACAGGTCTTTTGTCTCCTTAGGTATGTTTATTCCTAGGTATTTTATTTTTTTGTTGTTGCAATGGTAGAGGGGAGTGTTTCCTTAATTTCTTTTTCAGATTTTTCATCATTAATGTATAGGAATGCAAGAGATTTCTGTGCATTAATTTTTTATCTTGCTACTCTACCAAATTCATTGATCATCTCTAGTAGTTTTGTGGTAGCATCTTTAGGATTCTCTATGTATAGTATCATGTCATCTGCAAACAGTGACAGCTTTACTTCTTTTCCTATTTGGATTCCTTTTATTTCTTTTTCTTCTCTGATTGCTGTGGCTAAAAATTCCAAAACTATGTTGAATAATAGTGGTGAGAGTGGGCAACCTTGTCTTGTTCCTGATCTTAGAGGAAATGATTTTGGTTTTTCACCATTGAGGAGGATGTTGGCTGTGGGTTTGTCATATATGGCCTTTATTATGTTGAGGTAAGTTTCCTCTATGCCTACTTTCTGGAGAGTTTTTTTAAATCATAAATGGATGTTTAATTTTGTCAAAAGTTTTTCTGCATCTATTGAGATGATCATATGATTTTTATCCTTCAGTTTGTTAATATGGTGTATCAAATTGATTTGTGTATATTGAATAATCCTTGCATTCCTGGGATAAACCCCACTTGATCATGGTGTATCATCCTTTTAATGTACTGCTGGATTCTGTTTGCTAGTATTTTGTTGAGGATTTTTGCTTCTATGTTCATCAGAGATATTAGCGTGTAGTTTTCTTTTTTTGTGACATCTTTGTCTGGTTTTTGTATCAGGATTATGGTGACCTCGTAGAATGAGTTTGAGAGTGTTCCTCCCTCTGCTACATTTTGGAAGAGTTTGAGACGGATAGGTGTTAGCTCTTCTCTAAATGTTAGATAGAATTCACCTGTGAAGCCATCTGGTCCTGGCTTTTGTTTGTTGGAAGATTTTAAATCACAGTTTCAAATTCAGTGTTTATGATTGTTTTGTGTATATTTTCTATTCTTCCTGGTTCAGTCTCAGAAGGTCTTACATTTAGGTCTTTAAGCCATTTTGAGTACCTTTTTGTATATGATGTGAAGGAATATTCTAATTTCATTGTTTTACATTGCTTTTCTAAGAATTTGTCCATTTCTTCCAGGTTGTCCATTTTACTGTCATATAGTTACTTGTAGTAATCTCTCAGGATCCTTTGTAATTCTGCAGTATCAGCTGTTACTTCTCCTTTTTCATTTCTAATCCTGTTGATCTGAGTCTTCTCCCTTTTCTTCTTGATGTGTCTGGCCAATGGTTTATATTTTGTTTATCTTCTCAAAGAACCAGCTTTTAGTTTTATTGATGTTTGCTATTGTTTTCTTCATTTCTTTTTCATTTATTTCTGATCTGATCTTTATGATTTCTTTCCTTCTGCTAACTTTGGGTTTCTTTTTGTTCTTCATTCTCTAATTGCTTTAGGTGTAAGGTTAGGTTGTTTATTTTAGATTTTTCTTGTTTCTTGAGGTAGGATTGTATTGCAATAAACTTCCCTCTTAGAACTGCTTTTGCTGCATCCCATAGCTTTTTGGTAGTTGTGTTTTCATTGTCATTTTTTTCTAGGCATTTTTTGATTTCCTCTTTGATTCCTTCATTGAACTCTTCGTTATTTAGTAGTGTATTGTTTAGCCTCCATGTGTTTGTATTTTTGCAGTTTTTTTCCTGTAATTGATATCTAAGCTCATAGTGTTGTGGTCATAAAAGATACTTGATATGATTTCAATTTTCTTAAATTTACTGTGGCTTGATTTGTGACCCAAGATATAATCTATACTGGAGAACGTTCCATGAGCACTAGAGAAGAAAGTGTATTCTGTTGTTTTGGGATTGAATGTCCTATAAATATTAATTAAGTGCATCTTGTTTAATGGGTCATTTAAAGCTTGTGTTTCCATATTTATTTTCATTTTGGATGATCTGTCCATTGGTGAAAGTGGGGTGTGAAAGTCACCTAGTATTATGGTGTTACTGTCAATTTCCCCTTTTATGGCTGTTAGCATTTGCCTTATGTATTGAGGTGCTCCTATGTTGGGTGCATAAATATTTACAACTGTTATATATTCTTCTTGGATTGATCCCTTAATCATTATGTAGTGTCCTTCTTTGTCTCTTGTAATAGTCTTTATTTTAAAGTCTATTTTGTCTGATATGAGAATTGCTACAGCAGCTTTCTTCTGATTTCCATTTGCATGGAATATCTTTTTCCATGCCCTCACTTTCAGTCTGTATGTGTTCCTAGGTCTGAAGTGGGTCTCTTGTAGACAGCATATGTACGGGTCTTGTTTTTATATCCATTCAGCCAGTCTATGTCTTTTGGTTGGAGCATTTAATCCATTTACATTTAGGGTAATTATCAATATGTATGCTCCTATTACCATTTACTTAATTGTTTTGTGTTTGTTATTGTAGGTTTTTTCCTTCTCTTGTGTTTCCCGTGTAGAGGAGTTCCCTTAGCATTTGTTGTAAAGCTGGTTTGGTGGTGCTGGATTCTCTTAGCTTTTTCTCGTCTGTAAAGGTTTTAATTTCTCTGTCGAATCTGAATGAGATCCTTGCTGGGTAGAGTAATCTTTGTTGCAGGTTTTCCCCTTTCATCACTTTAAATATGTCCTGCCACTCCCTCCTGGCTTGCAGAATTTCTGCTGAAAGATCAGCTGTTAACTTTATGGCAATTCCCTTGTATGTTATTTGTTGCTTTTCCCTTGCTGCTTTTAATATTTTTTCTTTGTATTTAATTTTTGATAGTTTGATTACTATGTGTCTTGGTATGTTTCTCCTTGGATTTATCCTGTATGGGCTCTGTGCTTCCTTGACTTTATTGACTATTTCGTTTCCTATGTTAGGGAAGTTTTCAACTATAATCTCTTCCAATATTTTCTCAGACCTTTTCTTTTTCCCTTCTTCTTCTGGGACTCCTATAATTCAAATGTTGCTGTTTTTAATGTTCAATGTTGCTCTCTGAGACTGTCCTCCATTCTTTTCATTCTTTTTTCTTTCTTCTATTCTGAGGTAGTTATTTCCACTATTTTATCTTCCAGGTCACTTATCCGTTCTTCTGCCTCAGTTATTCTGCTATTGATTCCTTCTAGAGAATTTAAAATTTCATTTATTGTGCTGTTCATCATTGTTTGTTTGCTCTTTAGTTCTTCTAGGTCCTTGTTAAAAGTTTCTCATATTTTCTCCATTCTATTTCCAAGATTTTGGATCACCTTTATTATCATTACTCTGAATTCTTTTTCAGGTAGACTGACTATTTCCTCTTCATTTGTTTGGTCTGGTGGGTTTTTACCTTGCCCCTTCATCTGCTGTGTATTTCTCTGTCTTCTCATTTTGCTTAACTTACTGTATTTGGGGTCTCCTTTCATAGGCTGCATGTTTGTAGTTCCCATTGTTTTTGGTGTCTGTCCCCAGTGGGTAAGTTTGGTTCAGTGGGTTGTGTAGGCTTCCTGGTGGAGGGGACTGGTGCCTGTGTTCTGGTGGATGAGGCTGGATCTTGTCTTTCTGGTGGGCAGGATCGAGTCCAGTCATGCATTTTGGGGTGTTTGTGAACTTAGTGTGATTTTAGGCAGCCTCTCTGCTAATGGGTGGGGTTGTGTTCCTGTCTTGCTAGTTGTTTTGCATGGGGTGTCCAGCACAGGAGCTGCTGGTCATTGAGTGGAGCTGCGTCTTAGAGTTGAGATGGAGATCTATGGGAGAACTCTTGTCAATTGATAGTATGTGGGGCTGTGAGGTCTCTGTTGATCCAATGTCCTGAACGCAGCTCTGCCACCTCAGAGGCTCTGGCCTAACACCCAGCCAGAGCACCAAGACCCTGTCAGCCACATGGTAGTCTTCCTAAAGCCAGGCCACCTGCAGCAGCAAGTTTTTCCAGCCCTTCCTCCATAAAGTAACCTATTTGTAGACTTTTTGATGATAGCCATTCTGATCCATGTGAGGTGATACCTCATTGTGGTTTTGATTTGCAATTCTCTAATAATTAGTGATGTTGAGCATCTTTTCATGTGCCCATTAGCCATGTTTATACTTTCTTTGGAAAAATGTCTATTTAGGTCTTCTGTCCATTTTTTGACTGGGTTGTTTGTTGTTTTTTGACGTTGAGTTGTATGAACTGTTTGTATACTTTGGATATTAACCCCTTTTTGGTTGTATTGTTTGCAAATATTTTCTCCTATTTTGTAAGCTGTCTTTTCATTTTGTTGATGCTTTCCTTTGCTGTGCAAAACTTTTAAGTTGGATTTAGGTCCCAGTTGTTTATCTTTTCTTTTATTTCTTTTGCCTTGGGAGACTGATCTAAGAAAATATTGCTACAATTTATGTCAAAGAATATTTTGCCTCTGTTCTCTTCTAGGAGTTTTATGCTGTCAAGTCTTACATTTAGGTCTTTAAGCCATTTTGAGTACCTTTTTGTATGTGATGTGAAGGAATGTTCTAATTTCATTGTTTTACATGAGGCTGTCCAAATTTCCTAACACCACTTGTTGAAGAGACTGTTTTTTTCTGTATTGTATATCTTTCTTCCTTTGTCATAGACTAATTGACTGTAGGTGTGTGGGTATTTTTCTGGGCCCTCTATTCTGTCCAATTCATCAATATGTGTGTTTTTGTGCCAGTACTGCACTGTTTTGATTACTTTAGCTTTGTAGTGTAATCTGAAGTCTGGAAAGATTATACCTCCAGCTTTGCTATTTTTCCTCAGGATTGCTTTGACAATTCTGGGTATTCTGGGTTTCCATATGAATTTTAGGATTACTTGTTCTAATTCTGCGAAAAATGTCATGGGGTTATTTTGGTAGGAATTGCATTAAATCTGTAGATTGCTTTAGGTAGTATGGCCTGGAGTAAATTATTATTTTTTTTAAATTAATTTTTACTTTTGGCTGCATTGGATCTTCGTTGCTGTGTGCAGGCTTTCTCTAGTTGCGGCCAGCAGGGGCTATTCTTTGTTGTGGCACCCGGGCTTCTCATTGTGGTGGCTTCTCTTGTTGCAGAGCACAGGCTTTAGGCACTTGGGATGCAGTAGTTGTGGCTTGCGGGCTCTAGAGCACCGGCTCAGTAGTTGTAGCTCATGGGCTTAGTTGCTCCACAGCATGTGGGATCTTTGCGGACCAGGGATCAAACCCGTGTCCCCTCCACTGCAGGCAGATTCTTAACCACTGCACCACCAGGGAAGTCCCTGGAGTAAATTATCAATTGAGAAAAATTTACTTGTCCCTGATCAATTAAAGCTTGGTTCTCCTGTGGGTTGATCATCTATTCTTGGATCAGATAAAGGGTGTGTGGCTAAGTACATGTGGTTCTAACATGACCCTTTACCCACCCCCTCAATAACAACTATGGATTGGGATAAGTTCTGAGAGAAAGAGATACAGTGTCAGGCTACCCCAAATACCTTTGTTTTAAGACCCCATCTTAACCTTCAACTTAAAACCTCAGGGACAAAATGCATATTTTTAAAAATTATTATTATAAAGTTAAAAATCTTAACATGTCTTCTTCTTTTATAATATGATCCTTATTCTTTTATAATTGGGAATCAGGAAACATATCCACAGGTGTGTGCAGGAACTGGAAAATCTCAAATTTGCTAGGCTACCAAGAAGTAAGCTCTCCATGGTTGGAGAAGGTGGATTCTCAGGATTCTCTTAATCCACCCATTGTTATTACATTCTAATGGATAATAACATTGGGGCTGGGGTAAATTATTGGGAAAAAACCTGGAGGGAGTGACACTCCCTCTTCCAGCTAATTGAACAATGGCTTAGGGGAATATTGGAAGCAGAAGGGCTTTGTTTAGGTTCACATAGATTGTGGGCAGAGATTTCCTGTGTATGTTTCATCAGTAAAGGATTGTTCAAATAAATCATGCTACATCTA